>NW_025053673.1:0-7433 GCF_019279795.1 Protopterus annectens | reverse complement strand
ATATATATATATATATATATATATATATATATATTATATAGATATAGAAAAATATATATATATATATATATATATATATATATTATATATACATATATAATATATATATAAAAATTTTTTGTGTTGTGTGTGTGTGTGTGTCATTTTTGTGTGTGTGTGTTTTTTATATATATATATATATATATATATATATATATTTATATATATATATATATATACTTTTAGAAAGAATAAATATATTGCTTTAATTTTAAGTGAATGTATGATTTATTTATTTATTTGTTTACTTTTTCATTTTTTTATTGCATTTTTTTACTGCTTTAGTATAAAAAGGGTGGGCTTTTGTTGGAGATTTATTTTCTTTTTTTTTTCAAAACAGGTTTATTGTTTTAACATATAAGAGAAATATCATAACAATTTTATACAAGAAATAAAAAATAGGTATTATTATAATATTCAACAAAACAACTAAAGTATTTACAAAGACATCCACTACAATCAGATCAATTAATTAAACTAAAATACCATGCTATTGAAATTAAAAATTTTTTAACAAATTTTGTAAATTATCCCATACAATAAAATAAGATGTTTTTCTATTTGTTCTAGTCCTAATTGTGTTTATTTCCATATGGCACACTATATTCATAACATTTTTAAATTCATTGAACGAAGGAGGTGTATCTGAAATCCAATTTCTAGTTATTATTTTCCTAGCCACTGCTAGAATAGACCATAACAAGGGAAGTTTAAACCCTTTTTTAACACTTTGAGGTACAGGTGTGTTGAATAATATAAGAGATTTAGAAATAATGAAATTATCTGTAAAAGAGCCTGCAAAAATTCATTAATTGACTTCCAGTATTCTTTCAATTTTATACAGTCATAAAACATATGAGCCCAGTCAGCATTAATTTCTACATTACAAATCTTACATAGATTATCTTTATTATTTATTTTATTCATCTTCAAAGGTCTATAAAAGATCTATGTAAAAATTTCCATGTATAAAGTCTCCAGACAATGGAAGACGTAGTTCTATAGGCAGATTCCAATATATATTGTTTATCTTGTTGATTTGGTGGGTCCCCATTAATAGAAGTGAAATAATTCCAGTATGAATCTACACTGTAAAAAGTTTCTTGTCTGATAATTTTATGTATGTATGAAAGTTTACCTTTATCAGAAACTTTATGTTGTAAATTTAATATCAAGTAATCAATCAGTGTTGGAATAGATTCTTATAGACATTAGATCTATTTTATTAATGAGATGTTGTCTAAAGGTCTGAACCTCTAACCAGCAAGTTTCTCTTAGATCAAATTCTTGTTTTAAGAAATCTAGATTTTTAACTTTATTATCAGATATCAACTGATACCAGTACTTTAGATCATTATCTATAGCTAAATGAGTTCCTTCAGAAGTAGATGACAAAAGCATACCCTGAGTATACATTATAGGAAATACAATAAAATTCCATTCCCTATACTTAGGGTGCATGAATATAAAGTTACGATAACTAATAATAATATTTAATGGGTAACAAACCATATGTTTAGGTGTAATAGGTGAAGTACAAAATTCCTTTAGTAACCATAACATGGAGGTATTTACAATCATATTTTTAGGTGTTAAGGAGATTTTCATGAAGTGATCACTAATTAGCTCCCAATAATCTTTCCATTTTGTGACATATGACTGATCTATTAATAAAGTAATAACTTTTACAATAGAAGAGATAGTATATAAATTAAAGTCTGGAAAAGAAATACCCCTTGAGACCAGGAATTAGTATGAAAGTTTAATGCAATCCTAGGACTATAAGGTGGCCAAAAGAAATTTAACATTAGTGTGTTCAGTTTCTTGATAATTTTTTTTGTAGGTGGAAGTATTATTGATTGTATTAAGTATAAAATCTTGGGGAATATTATCATTTTAATAATTGTAAGTCTCTCCTCCATAGTAAAAACATATTATTCCAGGTTTTAAAAAAGATTATGTATATTAAGAAAACAGGTATTATAATTATTATATATAATAGATTTAATATCTTTAGATAGTATTATACCTAAATAAGTTATCTGACCTGAATTGGGTACATATTTAGTAAAATCACTAATGAGAATATTTTTGGGTATATATAGGTAGTATTTTAGTTTTTCTTCATTGAATATTAAACCAGAAATACTTTTAAAATTCATCATTTATCAAATAGAGACTGATAGGAGAATTAGATCCTGCTAATATAATTAGAACATCATCTGAAAAAACTTGTATTTTGAGTGTTGTATTTTCATCTATTTCAAAACCCTCTATGTCAGTACTGTTTCTGATCAAATTAGCCCAAGGCTCCATTACTAAAGTGAATAATAGTGGAGAAAGTGGACATCCTTGTTTTGTACCTTTAAGAATGGGTATTTTTTTGTGAAACATATGTTCCTACCTTAATATAAGCCAACGTTCCTTTGTATAAATGCTCAATTAGATTTACAAATGCATACGTTTGTGCACTTCATTAAGGTAAACAGATAGTCCCAACTTACTGAATCAAATGCTGAACTTATATCAAGACTAATAAGTGTTAAATCTTTCTTTTTTCCTATTTGCAAAATCATTAATGTTAAAGTTCTTCTTATATTATCAAAAGTATTTCTATTTACAATGAAGCCTGTCTGATCTATATCTATAATGCCGGGAAAGATTGTCTTCAATCTATCAGCAAAATATTTATAAACATTTTATAATCAACATTAAGTAATGAGATGGGGGTATGAAGAACATCTAGTTGGATCTTTATTAGGTTTTAAAATTGGTGAAATAAATGTATATTGCCAAGATTGGGGGGGTTATTAACTCAGTTTGGGCCAAAATAAAACCTTATGTATTAATGAATATGTATTTTTAGAAAGGATTTTATATATCTCTGGTATAATACCATCAAACTTTGTTTGATTTAAGCTTATTTATTTGTGTAATAACTTCTGTATATGAAATACTCTTGTCCAATAGTTTACTCTGTTGTTTATTAAGCTTTTTTTTCATTTTGTGGTTATAAACTCCTTTATTTTATCTTTAGGTTCCATGTTAATATTATTATGGTTAATTTTGTGAAAGTGATTTCTAAATTCATCTAGTATTTCTGGTATACTAGAAACATTCTTCTTTTTCCTTAGAGAAAAGATTTCTTTGATATGGTTTTGTTTATTCAACCTTTTGTTTTATTTTTAAGTCTATGTAAGTATTTGGGGCCTTATGCATTAGACCAAAACTTGTTTTTCTCTAAAGTTTGTTTAACTTTATGAGTTAAAATTTCTTTGTATTTCTCATTTAGTTTGTTTATTTCTTCAATAACTTTCTTGTCCATAACATTTTCTTTATTATTATGTTTATAAGAGTCTAATTTACTTTGAATATCTAACAATTCCTTATCCCAAGATTTCCTTTTATTATTATACCATCTGATACTTTGTCCATATAGATATGATTTTAAGGCATCCCAAACATAAACAATGGAGACTTCAGGAGTATTTATGTCTAAAAAATGTTTTACTTCTGAAAGTATATATTCTTTATAGTCTTTTAGTTGAGTTAAGTATGCTGGTATCCTTTTGATCTGAACATTATGAGTAGTTTTTATCATGAATTCAAAAACAATTAAATTATGATCAGATATAGGACATGAAATGATTTTGGAATTAATTAAATCTGTTACCATCTGGTTAGAAATAAAGACCCTATCTATTTTTGAATAAGTTTTGTATCTGTTAGAAAAAAAGGTGTATGGTAATGATTTTGAATCTATCTGATTATTAATATCATTCAAATGATAAGAATTAGCAAAATCATTTAAATGTTTTGCATTAGATGTAATTCGTGGTAGTATCACTTTCATGTAGTATACAATTAAAGTCACCAGCTAAAATAATATCTCCTATAGAGAATGATATGATCTTATCAAGATGATGTTTCACTGTATTAATACCAATTCCAGGTATCCAATATACATTAATTAAAGTGTAAGTCTTCCCATTAATTTGTATTGTAACCATACAAAACATTCCTTTGTCATCCTGATAAGACTTAATGGTTTTAGGAATGGGCATACTTTTATTCCATAAAATAGCCACTCCTCTTTTTTTCTGAGTGTGCTCTGAACTAACCAATACTGTATATTTGTTTGTGGCTAGTTTATCAATATCTTTTTTCAAGAGATGGGTTTCTTGCAGGAAGACTAAGTTGGCCTTATGTAAATTAATGTATCTTATTAGGCTTGCCCCTTTTACATGGATTATTCAATCCATTAATGTTTAAAGAAATTCCTTTTAAAGATGAATTTGCATTTAAATTTAAAATTTAGTAAAATACAAAAAGAATAATTTAACCCTTTAGTGTACTTAAATTTGTTTTTAAATGAATTTTTGGGTTTTTATATTAATTTTTTAACAATAATGTAAAAATATTATTTATTAAATATATAAAATCAATAAAATAAAAATTTGAAAAAACTGCTCCAGCCTGGTTATAAACCCTTAGATAATTTTAACTAAAAAAAAAACTAATTGTCCACCTTTTTAATATTTAATTTTGGTTAACATTTTTTCAATTTTAGAAAATATTTGGTAAAAGCATCATATAAACTAAAAAATTTTTTTTTTTTAAAAATTTAAACTATTATTAATTAATTAAATTAAAATTTATTAAAATAATTTTTATTTAGAAATAAGAGAAAAAATAAATTCTTTAATCAAAATTTGCAAATAAATTCATTTTAATTAACAAAATTTTTCTGTCATGTAAAAATTAACATTCAAAAATTGAATTGTTGATTGAGTTTAAATTTATATTTTCAAAAATAAATATTGTTTAAAATTGTTTTAAATTAATTAATATTAAGTTTAGAAAATTTTTTAAATTTTCAATTAAAAAACAAAAAATAATTTTAAAATTTTTATATTTTTTTAAAACAAAATTTTTTAAATATTAATATTAAATTAAAACACTCCTTTAACCAAAAACACAACCAAAAAAAAAACCAAACTACAAAAATTTTTATTTTTGATTTGTTCTTTATGACCCCAAATTTTTGTTTTAAAAGGCTTTATACAAATTCCCAAAAATTTTGAAAGATTTTAAAATGCTATTACGCTTTAAATAATCAAACATTTTTCCAGTATAGAGTTAAATTTTTTTATGTTTTAGTTTAAATTTGGTTTAATTAATTTGGAATGGTTTTAAACATATTATTAATTTATTATCTTTATTTATGTATCTAGTAAAGGTAGCCATTTTAAATTTTTAAATTTATTAATTTAATAATTTAAGGGTTGAATCAATTTTCTTAAATTTAGGAAATTATTAAACATACAACATTCATTACATTAAAATCTAAATAAAAATTAATATTTATATTTAAAATATTAAAATATAAAAAATTTTAAAATAAATAACATTTCCAATCAATCCAATTTTTATTTAGTTTATATATAAATATTTAATATTAATAAAAAAAAAAGAAGTAAATTAAAATAAAAAATGTAGGAGATTAAGAAGTATATAAAAAAATTTTTATTTTTATTTAAAATTAAAACATTTATTTATATTTTTAGTTTAATTTTTATTAAAAAATTTTAAAATAAAGTTAAAAATAATTTATATTTTCTTTATTGATTAAAGGTGAATAGGAAAGTAGATTATCTTCAGCTTCTTGAAATTCTGAGGTTAATTTTTGAGTTTTTGGGGGTTCTGGAAGTTTCCCATTTTTTTTAAATTTGGCCAAATTATTAAAATCAAAACTTTTAAAGGTAAATGCATCTAAATAAAACCTTCCAAGATTAACAGGTTTTTTGTTCATGTAATAAATAGAATTAATACAAATCAAATTTTTAAATAATCATAAATCTTATTTTTATGTTTTATGTCAAAACATTTCTATATATAAAAAAAAGAAAGGGTGAAAGTAAATTTGTTTAAAAAAGTAGAAAATAAAATTTAAATTTTAATAAATTGTTAACGTTTTTTTTAATAAAACAATATTATTATTTTATCTAATTATATTAAAGTTTCAATTATTTACAAAAATGGGTTGTAATAAAAGTTTTAGGTACATTTGAAAAATAAAATTTAAAAGGAAAAAATTAATCAATCCCTTTTTTCTTTAGAAAAAACAAGTTATAAACTTGAATAGTTTTGATTTATAAACAAAAATTTTTTAAAAAAAACTTTTTAAACTTTTAAAAATTTTCTTCTGGAAATAGCTTTAAAAAAATATATAAAAAAATAAGGAAGTAAAAAATTTTTTTTTTTTTCTAATTTTAAATTTGGTTCTTTTAAAAGTTTCTTTAATTCTATATTTTTCAAAATTTTTTAAAAGTAAAAAAATATAAAATTTTAACATGGAAGATTTAAGTTGGGGAAAAGAAGGTTTTTAAATGTGTTTTAAGCCTTATAGGCAAAATTTTTTTACTTTTACCAAAAATTTGTTTTTTTAAAAAGGGGTTTTTTCTAAACCTTTATTACAATTTAAAACATTTTTTAAAGTATAAATTAATAATGATTAAGTTTTTGTTAATTGTATTAGAAAGAAAATTGTCCCTTTATAAAAAATGTTTGGAAATTAAATTTTAGGCCTTTTTAAAAAGAAAAAATTGACTTAATTTTTGGGAAAAACCTTTTATTCTAATCTTTTGGGTTTCAGCTTTTTGTAATGTTTATTTTACAAATCAAGTTGTTTCCCTTTTTACTATTTATGTATCCATTTTTAGTTTTCTGTTTTCCCTTTTGCGGGGAATTAAGTCATTTTTTTTTTTTTCTATAAATGTCTTTTTACCTTTTTATTTAAGTAATTAAGGTAAATTTTTGGACTGAAGTCTTTCAAAATTGATTTAATTTGTATGGAACTATTTCAATAAAATGACGGGAAATTTCCAAATTTTTGGGAAAATTTTTAAAACTTTCCCTTTTTTGTTTTATAATTAGAACTATTTAAAAAATTAAAAAATTTTAAATAATATTTTCTTAATCCTTTGATGAAATTTAAATTTGTATAATTGTGATTTCCCCAATTTATTTTTAAGTTTTTGAATAAAAATTAAGACTAATTTTCCGGTTTTCCCTTTTGATAAAATTATTTTTTTTAAACTTTTGGTGTTTCACTTATTTTTTTTTTAATGCTTCTGAATAGCTTTAAAAATAACTTTATTTGACCCCATCAAAAATTTTCCTTTAGGTATTTAGTTAAATTTTAAAACTTTTTTTTAAGGGTTATTCCTTTAGAAAATTTTTAAAAATTTTAAACCAATACAAGGGTCTTTTTAGCCAAGTAAAAAAAGACATAACTAAAGGGAAATTTTTTTTAAATAATTTTATTATTAAATATAATTTTAATTATTTAAAGATTAATTTTAGGAAAAGTTCAAACAAAATTTTAAAATTGA
>NW_025053672.1:0-8888 GCF_019279795.1 Protopterus annectens | reverse complement strand
TGTTATGTTGTGTACAGGTGCAACTATGCCTATCCAATGTGCATGGGTTGCCACAACTGTTTTTTATGCTCTGTGTATTGCATGTCATTGAGGCAGCTACTGACATTACTGAGCGGGCAACGACAGCAAACATGCATGGCTTTATTTGTGTAGGGGGCTACATGGCCTACACCTCACCTATGACATGCATATTTCATTACCAACATTGAAATTAAAACACACTCACCAGCATGGATCGCTGCCCTGCTGTCACACCAGAGGGACCTACGAATATGAGGGGTTTCCAGTGGCCACAACTGTGGCATTGCTACATTATGCTAAACTGCAGTAAACAACAGTCAACAGTAAGGGAGAATATTCAAATATCAGTATTGCACAACACTAGGCAGCAGAACTGCTAAACACACAGTACACATCTAAAGATAATCTAACAATACAGTTAACTGTAGTCAAAGATAGGGCATGTTACCTGTTTCCCAGTGAAACTGGGTGGCTCCAGCCTCCATGACAACACATGAGGGTTGATTGCTGTTGTCCAGGAGCCACCATGCTTAGGAGCAGCTCCTCCACTCTGGTGAGGGGGATGAATGGCCACCCACCACCTGTGGCAAGCTGTTGTCTTTGGATATCAGATGCATCCCCCGGACATGTCTAATTAAATCACTGCAGTGATGGACCTGCTCATATGCCCGGTTATGCATGCCTATGTCATTTACCGATAACAAGTCCTGCCACAGTGCAGTCCGCTCCTGCTGGTGCTGGCTGCTTCTGGAAAACAGCATTTTACTGCCCAGGCTTTGCAGATTCCTCTTCCTCCCGCTTTTATGGGGTTTGTGGGCCATCTGGCTGAAAAGATATGAACAATATGTGTGAGGGTCCTGTGGCACACTTTACACCTTTAACCACAGATATCACTTTACTGACATATATACCATCCTATTGTCTGTCAGGGGTTTACACACATTCAATACCACTTATTGGTTCTCAGGCCACAACTAACTAACAGTGCCTGGCACACTCTATTTTCACAACTATACAACAGTCCCCACACACTGTTTGTGACACATTGCACAACCTCAAACGGGGGTGTATATCACACCAATGCACAACAGAGATGTCATCCATTGCAATGGATGTAAAGTACAGTACAGTAGTACCAGTCAACCACCCTAGTCATTGATGCCATAGCCCTGCCTAACAATGTGACAGTTGTTACTATAGGTGGCATACTGCTGTAACAGAGTATATATGTTGCTGGATACACAAAACCCTGTAACACACATATGATTGCAGCCATTGTACAGGCATAATTCACAAAATCAGACAAACATACAACACCACTGTATGCCAACACAGATGAGCATTCCCCGTGTGCCACTACTTACACCCCTTATGCCTGAGTTTTGTCCTCTGTAGACTACAGGAAACACACATGACAGTGTTTCCAAGCAAGGGAACACACACCATACTGTGCTGTTTAGGCCTACAGCCAGGTAGTACTACAGTTCATATGGGAGTTGGATTCCCCAGCAGTACCACTCACTAAGCATACATGTATTGTTTAGCCTACAATAGACACCACATTCATCAACAAGGAACTACATCACATCATATGCCATGCTACTATGTCTGCCTAACAGTACATTACACATCTTTGCTGGCCTCACAGCTAGGATAGACACTACCATGTCAGATACAACTTCACACTAAGCTATCACACCTTTACAGACCTTGCACACATTCAGCATTATACTTATTCAACCTCACATAGCAGGTATTGCATTGAGTACATGTGTGAGTGCATAGTGTCATAGGTAATATGCTATTGGCCCTAGGGCCTCAGCAGCCAGCCATATGCTACCCTGGCCTTTGACACACATGTACTTTGATTTCACTTGCCTCTGCCAACCAAAACCCAAAGACCGGGTGTATTACCAATCTCCCACACAATCATCAGGGTATTTATGACAACTGCTAATGAGGACCCTTTGGGCTTTTTGGGGTGGTCTATTCCAGTGTATGGCATATCTCTGAGATGGGAACCTATCCTCCAGCATGTGCTGTTTAGTGAGCTGACAAGGTTTGGGGCCCTAGGGTTATCCTGGAGGGATTGTGATATGTTGCCATGGTGGTTGTCACCAGCTATGGGGGGACATACCTCTGTATGTCTGGCAGAGGTCACCTCTTTTATTGCAATAAAAGTAGATGTGGTTTTGTGAGTCAGTCTGCATAGGGCATCTTTTTGCCAGTATTCCCCTTTTGTGAGGTATGTCTGGGGCCCTTTTTCACCTGGTGTAGTTGTCGTGAGGTAAAACCACACAGGGCTTTGGGTGAGTAGGGGGGAACACTCCCCTATTTTTCCCATAGATGACACCCCTTTGTCATGACACATACCACACAGACGATTAAAAGTGTAGTGGGGCACTGTCATCAAAGGGGGAGCTACTGTCCACCTGTGTCCCATTTTCCCCTTTATCACACCTTCAGTTAGGTAGATCTCTACCTATGGGGTATTTAAAGGGGTACAGTGTTTTGGAAAGGAGAATGGCATTTTAAAAACACTTGTCTACAGTCCATGCCTTGGTCACCACACACCTGTTGCAGTACATATGCCCCTGTTCTCTCTCTTTTTTATATATATATATATATATATATATATTTTTTTAACATTGTACACATCCATTGTTGTACAAGATGACAAAAGGAATTACAGCCCCCTTTTGGGTGGGATATCACTTAGCCAGTTGTGGGATGTACTTTTGTGATTTATTGCACAGTGTTGTGCAGAATGCATTTTTCCTAAATGTAAACCTCACTGGTTAACACAGCAGATCTGACAAATCAGTACATTTAACCCCCAAATGACATATATCAGCACTATGCTTTTTTCTAGGCCACACAAAACCCAATAATATGCACATAACCTTCAATAAAATATCTGTCCACCCTTCACTAACAGTTGCAGTATGTCCTTTATGCACATGTGCAGATACAGATAGATACATGCCACACATGGATGATTTTCATGTGTAGAGTACTCTTCAGGAACATCTATACATGCCAACAAAATGAGTTAAAATTTTTCCCTTTTTATTTCCCCCGGGGTGTTATGGTTTTTTATTTTTTTTTTTTTTGTTTTTTTTTCATTTTTTCAGTTTATGTCTGTTTTTTCTGTTGTTTCTGTCTCTGTCTGTGTGTCTCTCTTCTCTATCTCCCAGCCCCGCAATGATATATTGTGGACTGCAGGTACAGCCTGCTTTTCTAGGTATCTGCACTTGTGCATGTGACAGCCTCTGCACCAATTGCTGCCCACCCTTCAGTAATTGCATGCAGCCCTGTGTGGGACATCACTGTGATTGCAGCCACTGCTTTAAAAAGTAGGTAAGGGGCCCTTTTAGCTTTCCCAAAGGGGGGGCCCATGCTTGTTTGCTCTGGACAGTTCAGAAGGTTGGTATATGTCTCTTTTCTGAAGCTAGGGGAAATTATATTTTTACCAAAACCCGAATTTTTTTCCCCACACACTTTCAGTGTAGACATGTACTCCCCTCAAATGCTAACACAGGATACATGGGGGATTTTTTTTGAATTAACAATTAACTGCCATACAAATGTGGTTTTTTGATTCCCGTGGCACATGTGTTTGTGAACTGCTATACTGTAATTATTATGTTACTCACTTTGAACAGTTTGTGGTTTGTTTGTGTTGACATTAGCACAGGCTGCTCAACACAACTGGACATATTTCAGTACTGAGTATGCCTACCTACACCCTGGTTTTTTTCCTGCCTGTGTTGTACCTTTTTGGCTGCAAAGAGCATTTTTATTATCATGTGAGGTTTATCTTGCTGAACATACAGGGGTTTCTTTTTTCCCCCAAGTATCTGTCGTAGCTCACACCTGTGGACATATCCAGATGGTAGCAGATTAGCCTGTTATACTTTGTCTTTCACCACACCAGTCTTTTTAGCATGGCAATTGGCATTGTCCGTTGGTTGCTAGCATCTACATCCTGTGATATTTCTTTTTGTACTCCTACATAAGGGCATGCTTGTGGAACTCCTTCCAAAGCTATTTGCAGGTGTGTAACAGCAGGCTGATATGCCTGTGTTTTCTCTCTGCCAGGCCTCAGATACTCTCAGGTTTTATTTGAATGCCTCAGTGAAAGGTACATATAAATGAGTACACCTGCAATATATTACGACATATTGCAGTTGAGACTTTCTTGGGAAACAGAGCATATGTTTTCACCTTTTTGAAAGCAGTGTCTACCCCACCTATTGACATTATTCCCTGGATTCCCCACTTGTCTGCCTAAGTTTTAAATTTTCAGAGGATTCACACAGCTAACATTTGTTTACAAATCAGGACATCCCTGTAAAGCAGTCACAAGTCTGGCCTCTGATTCAACTTTGCCAGTATTTATCCTGGTCTGATACTGTGTGGTGTTTGTAAGGTGCTACTGTAACATTATTCCCCTAGGATGGCTGGTTCTCTTTTACAGTCATGTCATGCAATTCCACAACAACTGCTGGTAAAGACCCACAGAACAGGATTTGTGTTATACCATTCCTAATTTCCATTTGCATTCCTTCATTGTAATGCATGATATATTTATTTCAGAACCAAGCTATTTGTATATCTGCTGTGGCTTAGTGGTAATTCATGCAGTCTATTGTGTCAATGGTCTGGGGTTTGAGACTGGCAGAGGTTTTTTAATTTGCTGAGCAGAACAAGGGCCCTGCCATAGAGTGACTAAGGCACTTTTAAGCAGTTGTAAGGGGTTTTGCAGGTTTGTGACTTAGCAATGCTTAGCTACACATGCACACACTCCCTTTAAAACCCCTTACTACTGCTTAAAAGTGCTTACTCCCCCAACCCCACGCTAATTTCTTTTAAAGAAAAGAAAATGGGGGGATAGGTAAGTGGTGAAAGAAGGGGCACAAAGAGGGACAGACAGTAGGAAAACAAGCTTGGGGTGTGCAGGACGGTGTAGGGGAAAGGGCCATAGCTGCCCATTTCTTTAACAACAGCTGTGCATATGCAATAAATTTGGAGTGAAAATTTTAAACCTTCCACCCCTGGGAGAGGGGTGAGGACAACAAAGTATGTTGTCTGCCAATTATAATTATCAGTTTACATGTCCAATGGACATGTGTGCAAATGGGCAGCTATGTATGGGGGTAATTTTTTTTGGGTACAGATTGCCCTTTTTTTTTTTTTAGGTGAGAGTGGAAAGTGAGGTAGAGGAAGTAGGTATGTTCGGGGAGGTAGGTTGGGGGGGTAAACAGACAAGACACATACAGGGGTGTATGACACATGGGGTGGGGGAACACAATTGACGGGGGATGTTTGGAAATCCCAAGCCCATGAGCCCACAGATGGTAACAGTGGAACTGAGATCCCCACCCATGGGCAGTCACGACTGCACCTTCACAGCCCCGAGGGTGGCTGTGCTGGGGCTGCAGGGGATGGGCAGGCTCACCCATGAGGCACTCTCCCTGAGCAGGGGATCGGGACTGAACGCTGGATCTCCCACGCACCACAACCCGGACCCTTAAGGGTGACAGGTGGCCCTTCCACCCACGCCATGGGGGATGAGCCCCACCCCCTGCGGGCTTCCACCCAAGGTGGCACAGGACCAACGGAGGAGGGGACCCGGCTGGGCCCCCCTGGGTGCCAGGTGCACTCGCCAGCTGAGGAGGGACGGGTTTCCCTGGGACCGGCCTTCCCATCCCTTTCTGTGATTAGGTGTGTTTAATTACAACATAAACAACAGCATTCCAGATTAGTTGTAACAGCATGCAGTAATATTCCCATTAACCCAACACACCAAGGTTCCAACAGTTGAACAGCAAGCATAACACATGCATATATTGAAACAGCGGATATTCCAACAGCATGCAGGGATGTTTGGTAGCAACAGGCCACCATGATTGTGGTGTTTAAACAGGGCACATGCATCAATGTGAATGCAAATATTTATAGAACAATAGGACATATGTCCCAACAAATATTTAAGATTACACATACCCATTGAGGTGTGGAATTGCATGGTTTATGCACATACAGTAGGGTGTAAAAAACCTTTAACATCTTATAATTACCTTTTAGTCTACACTACATTCCTAGTGACTGCAAGTGTATATCCCCCACATGTATTATTACACTTGCCACCATACATTAGGTTGTGTAATGGGTTTGGCTAGTTCAATATATGCCTGACCTATATCTGACATACTAATTGTCCAGGATGCAGATGTTACTGCTACATATTTCTTGATTGCATTTATATTTCTTTATCTACATATCTGGGATGTTTTCACATGACATTTTCACCTTTTTACAGAACCCTGCATTTCTTGACACACACTCACATTTCTGGGGAAAAAATTAACATGCTACTCGTGTGCCAGATTTACTTATGTATGCCAGCCAGTAACTGTTGCGGACTGTATATATACTTCACAGCTACTAGCACCTCCATCACCCACTTTATATGGGACTGCACAACAACTTTTTCAAACAGTACTATTTGTATAATGCAAGGGTACAACTACATTTCAAACTGTGACACAGACACCCCGGTTTTAGACCTTTATTAATGACATTACACACTTTTCCACAGGCTCACTCCTTTATTTGTTTTAAGGGTGCATAGGGAAGAATGTTCAAGACATATTATACCTTTATTAATAGGTTAGAACACTCTTTCAGGCTCACTCACTTATTTTATATGACAGTGCCTGCAGAGATATTATTCCAGACATATAGGTTACCTTTCTTAATGGGTTTTCTGCCTCTCTGACTATCTGACAGTACATGCAGAGGACTTATTCAGGCAATTTTATGGCTGTATTACTTGACTATGACACTTTCTTTCATGCTCTCCCATATTTTATATAACAATACATGCAGAATAATCACTAACCTGCCTGGTGGCGCAGCCTTAGTAGCCTATCTGCATAGGCTTGCTGATTCGCAGCATGGTCACCTGCAGCTGTAAAGTAAATGAAGGGATATTGAGACATACCTATCCATTATACATACTCAATTATCAATTCTTGCATACTGCATTCCATGGCTACCTACTCAGTTGTGGGGCATCTTGCATCCCACGGGCCTCCTGTATCCATTGGTTCAGGTGGTCCTGCTTTCGTCTCTTCAGGTCTGCATGGTGGTGACGGACCTGCTCACCAGTACGTGGAATGCCTGTGGCACTGGTGAGGTCATGAGCTAACCGGTTCCAAGCCTCTGCCTTGTACTCCACCCCTTTGGGAACTGGCCCTGCAGGAGTCTTGACTCATGACGGTGGACAAGGAGCCAAACCATGTATGACTCATGATGCCCCAACGTTGTGCTGAAGCTGTCCCTCCAGCCAGCCATTCTAACTGCAGATGTGAGCTACAATCAGTTATGGTGTGTATTCCTGCCTATGGGACTTAAATATGCCGCATTTCCCACACTTTTTTGTGATCGGCCGTTTTTTACAATTCTCGACTGACTGCAGACCTGCTTAGTAATGGTTAAACTACCATTACTAAGTAAATGTATGTTAACAGTGGCTATTTCCCCTAAGTTGTCATGGCTTAGTGGTTCTGTGCTTTGCTTATGATGCACAGAGTCCTGGGTTTGAACCTTGTCATTCATTTTATTTTCATACTGTCCAGACAGGCTAGGGGGTGTGGCTGCATTTAAGCAACTTTGCTCTACGTTGCTCCTCGGTGCCCTGGTTGGCACGGAGCGCACATCTGCGCAAACACATTGCGCTGGTTAAAGTGCTATTTTGCTATGGACACCTCTATTGCGCTGGGTAAAGCACTATTAAACTATGGACAACTCTATTGTGCTGGGTGAAGCACTGCTTAACTGCAGGCAATTATATATCAGGATTCTTTAAAATATTTATTTTGTTCACTGATACATTGGCCATTTCACTGCTTTTTAGTAATATTTAAACATATTTGTCAGGTATTATTTCATATACTGATTTAAAACATAAATACAAAGGGGAGTGGTGAGACTCGAACCGTGAATGCCTCTTCTTTGTGCGAACGCTCTACCATTATGCTATTGCTATTTGGTGTGAATTGCATAAACATTCTTTCTTACGCTCTTCCATGTCAGAATTGTTAACTCTAGATAAGCAATGGGCACACCCACGCGAATACGGGCAGCTATTTTGGGAATTTAAAAAATTAAATTTAATGCTTTGCTTTTTATAACTGTGATGGGGGGTTACAATATCAGGGAGTGTGGTGTTGGGTGCATGGACATTTGAGCAGACTCACTGTTATGTATTTCATTTTATTTTTCAAACACCTGCAGGGGCGTGGACATTTAGACTGCTAGGTAGGCGGACATGCCCCCTGCTTTCTTACACGGTCCATGTAAGACTTAAGGTTGAGTCAGCGTGCCCTCATGAATATTCATGGCACGATGACATCATACCGTTCATTCAACTACAGCCTCAGAGTAAGATTATTAAGTCTTACACAGAGGATTCGTGAATCCGGGGGATTATGTATTGTTACTATTATGCAAAAAGCCCAGAATATCTAGACACAAGATATACAAAAAGAGATAAGTTAGAGGAAAGAAAAATACCTGTGCAAGCAAAACTGTCAGAATCTTCAAATAACAATTTGGGGTCATTAATACAACAAATTGTTAGAAAACAGTTTATAGATCAAGCAACTTTGGCCTGTTTTGGAAAATGAAGCATCTGAAGAAGTACAAAACATAAACAACAAAATCTAGATATTTATGAAAAGCATAAAAAAGAAATATGGACATGGGAAAAAAGAGAGATTTGATATGTAAATTTACAAAGGTAAAAAAAATTAGTCAATTTAAAAAAAAAGGCAGCCCCAAAAAGATAATTTTCAAAA
>NW_025053671.1:0-10070 GCF_019279795.1 Protopterus annectens | reverse complement strand
CATCCCAATGTTCACTAAGCTGAATAAAACTGAGCTAAATAAACTCTCATGCTCATTATAATCCACATTGCCAGATTTTACCGATGAGTAATTTTACACAGAACACACCACTGTAATAACCTAAAAGACCTTGCGGATGGATAGGAACTCCCTAACCTCCTTCCAGCAGACTCAACTTATCCGAGGGCATATAAAATACTTAACCACCCTGATAAAACTCCTGCATTAAAGGGGCCTAGTCGATTCCCATATACTAACCTAAAATAGCCTATATGCTCCTCAAGCCAGGATACTTATTCAAAATGTCAAATCCAATAATGCAGGTTGGGATAGCTCTATTTGCTAACATCACTGCCAATACATGGAACTCCCTTCCTCAGTATTACCACCATTACCTCTCTATCACTTTAAAAAAGTCTATTCCCAATACTTTAAGTCCCACTGGTTATGCCAATGCTCATTTCCCCAGATTAGCATACTCGATGTAACTCAAATCTCTCACCTCTCTTCTCTCAAATGAATCCCATGGAGTTACCATGTCACCTTCTTTTTCCTGATATTTCCACCTTGTATTTCTCTCTTCCCTCTGAACCAACTTAGACCTGTATTACCTCTGATACGAGGCCAATTGTTTTTAAAATTAAATATCTGTTCTGCTTCTAAATACCATCCTTATATCATGTTTTTATGAATGTAACTATTAATGCCTGTATCTCTGGCTTCTCTTTTTTCAATTCTATATAATAGTTGTTTAAAATAATATCAGTTTTTATCTATGTAACAATGTACAAACTGTATATGTGGAGCTTTTCTCCCCGGGCCTCCGCTGAAAATGGACATGTATCCAGACGGATTTTCCCGGTCAACAAATGTAAAATAAATAAATAAAATAAGTAAATAAATGTATGTGTGTGTGTGTGTATATATATATATATATATATATATATATATATATGTATGTGTGTGTGTAAATATATGTATGTGTGTGTGTATATATAACACTTTCTCTCCAATGCAGTTTTTAATTTAACTGATAGAAATTTATCTGAAGCTCACCTGCAACTACTCAATAAAGGGTTTACATTCATACCCTCGCAAAGGGCCAGAATCACTGACACCCTATTAGATCTAAGGTTATATTTAAGAAAACTAAACCTGAGAATGTTTTTTCTGACAGAGATGACCCACAAGATAGCTCAACTTTCACTGACTCAAATGAAGCGCACAATAATACAGTAACAACAGACTTAATTACATCAAATGTAAGGAAAACCAGCTTGTTTAACCCAGTTTTAAACTCTACACTAGCCACTTTTCAAAATGTATGTGAATTTGATTTAAGGAATTTATTAAACCAACCCAGTACAGAGAAATGGTACAATATATCGAACAGTGAACAACTAGCTCTCACAGAACTTTGCCGAGACACCAGCCTAAGAATTATGAAGGCAGACAAAGGTACAGGCATTGTACTAATGGAAAACAAAGACTATGTTGCCAAAATTGAAAACATGTTAGTAGACAACGCTTTCTACAAAAAAGTATCCTTGAACGAAGTTAATAAACATTTTGCAACAATAGACAGATTACTGAAAACCTTAGAACGTGAAAAACACCTGTCTTTGGAAGACTACATGTTCATGTCAGTACATAACCCGTGTTTGGGGAAACTGTTTGGCATTCCCAAAATACATAAGGACACTGTGAATCCCCCATTCAGGCTTATCATTTCCAACAAACGGACAAAAACAGAAAACATTTCTGAATACTTGGACAGTATTTTCAACCCTTTGGTGCAAGCTACCAAGTTCTATATCAAAGACTCGTGGGATTTCTTAAATGAGCTACAAAAATGCTCACTTGACCTCTCTAAATGCATACTGGTAACATTGGACATCACAGCCCTGTATACTAACATCCCACATCTCGAAGGAATACAAGCATTAGAACTTTTTCTCACCAAGTATGCCCGTCTTAGTGCTGACGTGGTAGAGACACTGATTTCCCTTACCACAGTTGTGTTAACCAACAATTTCTTTCATTTCAACAGCCAAATTTATCAACAAGTAAAAGGAGTTGCTATGGGGTCCAAAATGGCCCCAGCATTTGCTAATTTAGTTTTAAGCACATGGGAAATTGAAACACTGTCCTTTCTGGAACAATTCAACAAAGTACATCTTTATAGTCGCTTTATTGACGATATCTTTTTTCTGTGGGAAGGTCCCAAAAATGAACTTGATATTTTCATACAGAACCTCAATAACAGCCTACCTTATTTAGACTTTGTGATATCAGGATGCGGTGATAAAATCAACCTTTTGGATACTGAAATTACCATAGTAAACCCAGGATACACTCTCAACTCCAATGTGTATCGCAAAGACACTTACAGAAATAATTTTCTTGATTTTCCATGCCAACATTCTTTGTTTATGAAACGGAACGTGTTAAAAGGGCAGTTCATAAGACTTTCAAGAATTATATCTGATGACCGTATCTTTTTACAAGAATGTAAATTCTTATCCCACATGTTCGAGAAGAGATACTACCCTGAAAAACTAATAAGTGAAGTTTTTACAGAAGTAGCAGAAAGAAGACACACATGGCATAAACCAATCTTACTGCATGGTTTCATCCCTAAACGCAATGATTACACAAATAATTCCACGGATAGGAACTGCAGTTACCCGCTCCCCATCAGTAGAGACATGAGAAACATAAGAGAAGAACTGGAACATCATACGAGCAAATGCAGACCTCAAGAAAGTTCTGGGACAAAATCCCACTTTCTCTTATAAACGGACCACCACGCTCAAAATGTCTTTTGTAAAGATAAACCTTTCTTTTATCCTCAGCCTGTACCAAACAGAGGTCCCAAAGGTATGTTCACTTGTAATCATTGCGTAGTTTGCAAACACATGTGGACTGGCAGCAGCTTCACTTTCGTGCACTGTGATCTAACAGTCAAATTTCACAACCACTTTGACTGTCATGCCATGTTCCTAGTGTATGCTGCTGCATGTAACTCCTGCCCAGCATTTTACGTGGGAAAAACTATCAGAAAATTATCTGATAGAGTGAAGGAACATTTATCTGCCATCAGACGAAAAGACGACAGTAATGCACTAGGTAAGCACAGTGCACTATGCACAAACTTCAACGGGTTTAAATTCATAGTACTGGAACAAGTTGGACAGTTTTTGGAGACTGTGAAACTCTGTTAGAGTTAAAAGAACTGAGGTGGCAGTTACTTTTAAACTCTGACACTCATCCAGGACTTAATGACTCTCTGAACATTAAATGTGCTTTAAGATGGGCAAATTAACATGTACTGACTGTTTGTTTTGACTACACTAGTTCTTAAACAGTGATAGAACATAAGCAATGGTTCCACTACTATTACAGGGTCAGTCCTATGATTTTCCAGCTTCTAGTTTAATTGGAAATATAACTATCAGTTAAAAGTAAACACAATAACATCGTAAAAAACAATGGTATTAAGTATTTGTTCAACTCACTCTTAGTTAGTTTCAAAAGTTGTTATAACACACACATCACAATGACTATTGGTAAGAATTGAAAACATTTTCCTTGGCCCTTGTATTAACATGAGGACATAATCATTGGTTTGAATTCTTCTTTTGTATTGTGAAAAGAAATCTTTGGCCATTGGCCACTAATCACATCATATGCAAATTAGGTATTCCTGTATACAGCATATTTATAGAGCATGGCTATGTACTTTTTCAGTTCTGATGAAGTTCCTAGCAACAATAAAGGAATGAAAGCGCTAGACAACAGTTCGGCCTCAGCTGTGTTTTTTCTCCATTCGTAATTTTATTAGTTACAAAGTTTTAATTGTTTATTGGCATTATTCTACTTTGCTTTACAGTTTTAGAACGGTTTTTCGTTTATATAGTTTTTATACCGTATTAGAAGATGGAGGAGACACCAGAAGTCGGACCAGGCTCCGGTAGCCAACCCACAAGTGAAACGAGCACCATTTCCATGCCACAGGAATACGCTAAACTATTAGAGGAATACAATACCATCATGCACAGAGCAAAAAACATCCTCGGAAGATGCAACATACTACAAAACAACATGAGAGGTTTCTCTCCTAGCTTATTTTCAGGAGAGAGTAGTTCCTCCACTCAACTACCCACAGGAGCGAACGACAATAGAACTGAAAACGACCTTCGAGCGACACAGACCCCTGGCCCACAGCTCACCACTGTTTCAGTCGATGAAGAGGAGTTGATACAACTAGCGCAAGCAGCTAGTGAAAATGAGAGACGAGCACAACTGCCCACTACCACAGAAGGCACAAGAGGGTCTGTACATCTAACACCATCAGGATCAGCGGCTGAACAAGGCTTTATCAGCCCAGCACAGCAGAACGGAATGGTAATGAATGGCAATGGGTATCAAGCTTCTACCCCACAAATAAGGCATCGTGATGGGGAATTTATTCTGCACTTCATTAACACGGATGGAATGCAGAACCCCTTCCTGCAGAACAACAATGAACATTTTATCAACGAACACAGAGAAGAAGCAAGGCAAGTAAACCATGTCAATATGCATTGCAAAAATTTAATCTTTGATTTGGAGCGCTTGCTCATACTATACAAGAATATAGAATATGATAATCTTTTCTTGTCATCGTGTGTACACCATAACATAGTACCACAGGGTCTGAGAGCTTACAGGTTCCCAACCGGGACCACAAGAAATTCACCACTTTTTTCTGATTTAGTTAAGTTGTTTAATGACACTGGTCTGATGGCTCTTAAGCGCCTTATTATTCATAACCAAGTCAGAATGGAGGCGATTAAACAAGATATAGAGCGCCTGCATTCCAACATCCTCAGACATCCGGATTTTAATAATGTAAGGCACCTGCTAGACAGTGTCTCTCCTAAGATAACAAGGCATGTAGCCACGCTTGTCCACAGAAAAAAGCAGAAACTACAGCGTGATTTACAACAATATTTGAACCACACAGCTTATAGGCTAAGCAATGAAAGATATCAAAGGACAAGAGAATATCATATGAGACCAGTCCAGCTACAACAAGTACAAGCAGCTATGTTCGCACCCCCCCCACCTCCAGGATTTCATAATGCTCAACACTTTGTGGTTAATGAGCAACCACCACCCCCACCTTTGTTGCTGAATCCTCAGCACATCAGTTTCAATAACCCACCTGCTCCTCCCCCTGCCATTACACCTCCAGCTTTCGCACCTAACCTGATTGCAGAAGAAGAAAGGCAAAGGCCTTTTTTATTGCAGCAGCCACCGATCAACCTAGACATGGTGGCTACGCCAATCCCAGGTGTGAGAGAAGGAGTGAGGGGGAAGAGAGGGGGATGGAGAGGAAGAGGGAATGGAGTGAACAGATACAACTTTGGAGAACGGACTATGGTAACAAGGAGCACAGTGAGGGGAGGTTACTAAGCACAAGAGAACACTTTCTCTCCAATGCAGTTTTTAATTTAACTGATAGAAATTTATCTGAAGCTCACCTGCAACTACTCAATAAAGGGTTTACATTCATACCCTCGCAAAGGGCCAGAATCACTGACACCCTATTAGATCTAAGGTTATATTTAAGAAAACTAAACCTGAGAATGTTTTTTTCTGACAGAGATGACCCACAAGATAGCTCAACTTTCACTGACTCAAATGAAGCGCACAATAATACAGTAACAACAGACTTAATTACATCAAATGTAAGGAAAACCAGCTTGTTTAACCCAGTTTTAAACTCTACACTAGCCACTTTTCAAAATGTATGTGAATTTGATTTAAGGAATTTATTAAACCAACCCAGTACAGAGAAATGGTACAATATATCGAACAGTGAACAACTAGCTCTCACAGAACTTTGCCGAGACACCAGCCTAAGAATTATGAAGGCAGACAAAGGTACAGGCATTGTACTAATGGAAAACAAAGACTATGTTGCCAAAATTGAAAACATGTTAGTAGACAACGCTTTCTACAAAAAAGTATCCTTGAACGATGTTAATAAACATTTTGCAACAATAGACAGATTACTGAAAACCTTAGAACGTGAAAAACACCTGTCTTTGGAAGACTACATGTTCATGTCAGTACATAACCCGTGTTTGGGGAAACTGTTTGGCATTCCCAAAATACATAAGGACACTGTGAATCCCCCATTCAGGCTTATCATTTCCAACAAACGGACAAAAACAGAAAACATTTCTGAATACTTGGACAGTATTTTCAACCCTTTGGTGCAAGCTACCAAGTTCTATATCAAAGACTCGTGGGATTTCTTAAATGAGCTACAAAAATGCTCACTTGACCTCTCTAAATGCATACTGGTAACATTGGACATCACAGCCCTGTATACTAACATCCCACATCTCAAAGGAATACAAGCATTAGAACTTTTTCTCACCAAGTATGCCCGCCTTAGTGCTGACGTGGTAGAGACACTGATTTCCCTTACCACAGTTGTGTTAACCAACAATTTCTTTCATTTCAACAGCCAAATTTATCAACAAGTAAAAGGAGTTGCTATGGGGTCCAAAATGGCCCCAGCATTTGCTAATTTAGTTTTAAGCACATGGGAAATTGAAACACTGTCCTTTCTGGAACAATTCAACAAAGTACATCTTTATAGTCGCTTTATTGACGATATCTTTTTTCTGTGGGAAGGTCCCAAAATGAACTTGATATTTTCATACAGAACCTCAATAACAGCCTACCTTATTTAGACTTTGTGATATCAGGATGCGGTGATAAAATCAACATTTTGGATACTGAAATTACCATAGTAAACCCAGGATACACTCTCAACTCCAATGTGTATCGCAAAGACACTTACAGAAATAATTTTCTTGATTTTCGGAGCCAACATCCTTTGTTTATGAAACGGAACGTGTTAAAAGGGCAGTTCATAAGACTTTCAAGAATTATATCTGATGACCGTACCTTTTTACAAGAATGTAAATTCTTATCCCACATGTTCGAGAAGAGATACTACCCTGAAAAACTAATAAGTGAAGTTTTTACAGAAGTAGCAGAAAGAAGACACACATGGCATAAACCAATCTTACTGCATGGTTTCATCCCTAAACGCAATGATTACACAAATAATTCCACGGATAGGAACTGCAGTTACCCGCTCCCCATCAGTAGAGACATGAGAAACATAAGAGAAGTCTTGCAAAAAAACTGGAACATCATACGAGCAAATGCAGACCTCAAGAAAGTTCTGGGACAAAATCCCACTTTCTCTTATAAACGGACCACCACGCCAAAATGTCTTTTGAAAAAGATAAACCTTTCTTTTATCCTCAGCCTGTACCAAACAGAGGTCCCAAAGGTATGTTCACTTGTAATCATTGCGTAGTTTGCAAACACATGTGGACTGGCAGCAGCTTCACTTTCGTGCACTGTGATCTAACAGTCAAATTTCACAACCACTTTGACTGTCATGCCATGTTCCTAGTGTACGCTGCTGCATGTAACTCCTGCCCAGCATTTTACGTGGGAAAAACTATCAGAAAATTATCTGATAGAGTGAAGGAACATTTATCTGCCATCAGATGAAGACGACAGTAATGCACTAGGTAAGCACAGTGCACTATGCACAAACTTCAACGGGTTTAAATTCATAGTACTGGAACAAGTTGGACAGTTTTTGGAGACTGTGAAACTCTGTTAGAGTTAAAAGAACTGAGGTGGCAGTTACTTTTAAACTCTGACACTCATCCAGGACTTAATGACTCTCTGAACATTAAATGTGCTTTAAGATGGGCAAATTAACATGTACTGACTGTTTGTTTTGACTACACTAGTTCTTAAACAGTGATAGAACATAAGCAATGGTTCCACTACTATTACAGGGTCAGTCCTATGATTTTCCAGCTTCTAGTTTAATTGGAAATATAACTATCAGTTAAAAGTAAACACAATAACATCGTAAAAAAACAATGGTATTAAGTATTTGTTCAACTCACTCTTAGTTTCAAAAGTTGTTATAACACACACATCACAATGACTATTGGTAAGAATTGAAAACATTTTCCTTGGCCCTTGTATTAACATGAGGACATAATCATTGGTTTGAATTCTTCTTTTGTATTGTGAAAAGAAATCTTTGGCCATTGGCCACTAATCACATCATATGCAAATTAGGTATTCCTGTATACAGCATATTTATAGAGCATGGCTATGTACTTTTTCAGTTCTGATGAAGTTCCTAGCAACAATAAAGGAATGAAAGCGCTAGACAACAGTTCGGCCTCAGCTGTGTTTTTTCTCCATTCGTAATTTTATTAGTTACAAAGTTTTAATTATAAATCCCAGACACGGAGGAGAGAACACAGCTGAAGATGGATATTCAAATATGTTCAATAAACATTCAAAAGTCCAACGTACATAAAAACAGGGTGTTTATTAGAGTAAGCGCTTTCACCTACTTGGCTTCTTCAGACTCATGTAAAAACACACAAGCAGCACTTCAACTGCATTAAATCACATCATAGGCGGGAAATGCTAATCATTAACTCCACCCAAACAATTAATATCTAAATCAGCATTAGAAGTAACATCACAAACAGAGCTCTATATAGAAAAGAGCACAAAATGTCTGAAATCCTTATTAAAACACATGTATATGACATTAAAACGAGTCCACATGCCTGGACATATATGTATAAAAGGACTAAAACAATTTTTAAGAACATTTAAAAATGACATATAATAATGAATTACAACTCTTCAGATTTACTAGCCGTAAATAATAAAAAGACAAGGTATTTTATGTATGTCTGACTAAATGTGAGAAATCCTAATAGATATAAAATCATATATAAATAACATCTGAATCTATGTCTAAATAATAAAGTGAAATAAATGTACCTGTTAATATGCTTTAAGCCTTCTCATTCTTAAGAATGGTTTAACGGATAGTTTGGCATTCAGTCCTGGAGGCACATCTGATCTAAGCTTCATGATCCACATATTTTCTCTGGTTTCAGTGTGTGTTCTAATGTCCCCTCCTCTAACATTTACATACAACTGTTCTAAAATCCTGAAATTGAAAATATGTGTTGGATCAGATCCAAGGACATGCTTTGCAAGTGCATTACTTTTATGTTGCATTCTTATGCCATAAAGATGTTCACGTATACGATCTTTTAAATGTCTATTTGTCTTTCCTATATAGAAAGAAGTACATTTTAAACAGGTAGCAATATACACAACATTACTAGATAAACAGTTTCCATTGGCTTTTAAATAGTAGGTCCGTTGACTAACAGGATGGACAAATGTAGCATCATTGTCTATATAAGAACAAAAATTACAATTGCCACAACTGTGAGTGCCTCCGGGGCTAGTAAAGGTCCCAACCTTAGTTAAATGCCTTTCACATAAAATCTTCTTGAGGCTCTTCTTATTCTTATATCTAAAATGTGGGAGCTCGCCTAACCTATCTCTAACCTGTGTATCAACTGTTAGGACATTCCAATGGGCTTTAACCACATCTTTAATTCTCCATGCGTCACTAGTATAGAACATAGTAAATGCTTCTTTATGAAAGTTAGGTTTATTTACTCTAAATGAGTCAGTTAGTTGTTCAATATCTAACCTTCTGTCTGAAAAATAAGGGGCTGCAGTGCCAGATCTAGATTCCTGAGCACTCTCAAACCCCTTTACAATCTCTATGTCCTTATAACAACGCTGTGAGAGACGATGGTGTAGGTCCTCTAAATCTTGTTCATAGCCTATGGTTGTTGGATTATACCTAGAAGCCCTCATTGCCTGTCCCTTGATGGAAAGCGTTCCTACTCCAAGCGTGTGTGTGGATGCATGCTGTAATGCGATGTATGAAGCGTGTTGATATGGCATGACTTCCTAAAAACACCAGTGTTGATCCCAGCCACTGGGTAATTTTCTCCACAAAAACGTCAAGAAATGAAATCTTAGTTAGCCAAGGAGACCATCGTAACTAAACTTAAGATAGGCTGTACTATGAGTTCAATTGTTCAAATGAATTCATAAAAGCACGCGTTTGTGGAGCCTCT
>NW_025053670.1:0-8963 GCF_019279795.1 Protopterus annectens | reverse complement strand
CCCCCGTGGGATGCGGGATGCCCCCCCTATGTAGCCATGGAATGCAGTATGTAAGAATTGATAATGGAGTATGTAAATGATAGGTATGTTTCAATATCCCTTCATTTACTTTAACCCAGGTGCCCGTTTGAATCAGCAAGCCTATGCTGATAGGTGTAAGGTTGTGCCACCAGGCAGGTTAGTGATTATTCTGCATGTATTGTTATATAAAATATAGAGCATGAAAGAATATGTTGTAGTCCAAAAAAACAGCATAGAATTGCCTGAATAAGTCCTTGCATGTACTGCCAGAAAAAAAAGTCAGAGAGGCAGAAAAGAGTGTAGTAACCCATTAAGAAAGGTAACATTTTCGGGAAATAATATCTCTGACACTGCATATAACATAAGTGAGTGAGCCTAAAAAAATTTTGTTCTAACCATTAATAAAGGTATAATATGTCTTGAACTTGTCTGCCATAAACACTGTTAAAACAAATAAAGGGGAGCCTGTGGAAAAGTGTGCAATGTCATTAATAAAGGTCTAAAACCAGAGTGTGTCTGTGTCACAGAGTCTGAAATGTTGTTGTACCCTTCATTATACAAACAGTACTGTTTGAAAACCAACCCAGAGTTTTTCAGTCCCATATAAAGTGGGTGATGGAAGTGCTAGTAGCTGTGAAACATATACAGTCCACAATAGTCAGTTACTGGCTGGCATGAATAAGTAAACCGGGTGTAGCATGTAATTATTCACCAGAAATGTGAGTGTGTTTTCAGAAATGCAGGGTTCTGTACAAATCAGTGAAAATGTCATGTGAAAACATCCAGATATGTAGATAAAGAAATATAAATGCAAACAAGAAATATGTAGCGTAACATCTGCATCCTGGACAGTTAGTATGTCAGTATAGGTCAGGCATATATTGAACTAGCCAAACCCATGACACAACCTAATGTATGGTGGCAAGTGTAATAATACAGGTGGGGGATAAAACTTCAGTCACGGGGAATGTAGTGTAGACTAAAAGTCATTATAAGATGTTAACCGATTTTTTTTTCCACCCTACCATATGTGATAAACCCAATTCCACACCTCAATGGGTATGTGTAACCTTAAATATTTGTTGGGACATTGTCCTATTGTTTATAAATATTTGCATTGATGTTGATGCATGTGCCCTGTTCAAACACCACGTTCATGGGGGCCTGTTGCTACCAAACATCCCTGCATGCTGTTGGAATATCCACTGTTGTTCAATATATGCATGTGTTCTTGCTGTTCAACTTTGGAACCTTGGTGTGTTGGGTTAATGGGAATATTACTGCATGCCGTTACAACTAATCTGGAATGCTGTTGTTTATGTTGAAATTAAACACTCCAAATCACAGAACATAGGGGAAAGGGCCCGGTCCCAGGGGACCCATGCCCCTCCTCAGTTGGCAGTGCACCTGGCACCACCCTCTGGTGCCCAGCCCCCCCCCTCCCCCGGGGCCCTTTGCCCCCTTTTGGGTGAACCCCGGGGGGATGGGGCTCATCTCCCTGCAAGCATGGGTGGGAAAGGCCACCTGTCACCCTTCAAAGGGTCTGGGCTGTGGTGGGGGAGATCCAGGGTTTAGTCACTGATCCCCTTCCCTTGAGGGGGTGGCCCCTTTTCGGGTGAGCTGCCCATCCCTCAGCCCCAGCACAGCCACCCTCAGGGCTGTGAAGGGGAGTGGTGACTGCCCCCGGGTGGGGATCTCAGTTCCCCCTCTGTGGGCTCATGGGCTTGGGTTTCCAAACAACCTTCCCCATCAAGTGTTCACCCCATGTGTCAAACTCCCCCCGAAAGCATCTTGTTTGTCTTGTCTGTTTACCTCCCAACCTACCTCCCCCAAAAATACCTACATTTTACCTCCCTTCCACTCTCACCTGAAAAAAAAAAAAAAATCTGTTCCCACAAAAAAATTTCCCCCCATAGCTGCCCATTTTGTCCTGGACATTTTAAAATGATTCTAATTGGCAGTACAACATATTTTGTTGTCCTCACCCCCCTCAAGGGGGGGAAGGTTTCAAATTTCACACCAAATTTCAATATATGCACAGCTGTTGCTTTAAAAAAATGGGCAGCTATGGACCTTTTCCCACACCCATCCTGCACCCGAGCTGGTTTCCTACTGTCTTTCCCTCTTTGTGCCCCCCTTTTACCACTTTCCTATCTCCCATTTTCTTTTTTTAAAAGAAATTAGGGGAAAAGAAGCACTTTTTAAACAATAGTTAGTGGGGGGGTGTGAGCTTTTGGCTTAGCTAACATTGCGCAAAAAACAAAACCCCCTTACAACTGCTTAAAAGTGTTAGTCACTCTGTATGACAAAGGGCCCCTTTTACTGCCCGCAGCAAAATAAAATACCCCGTTAGTTTCAAAGGGGGTTTTGGGCTCACCAGTCTGCAAAATACCACTAAACCCCAGCAGATAAAATAGCATAGTGCTGAAACAATATATCATGCATTACCAAAGGGAAAGTAAAGGAAAATAGGAATGGCATAACACAAATCTTGTTCTGTGGGCCTTAACCAGCAGGTGTTGTGGAATTGCATGACATGTCTATGAAAAGAAATCAGCCATGCTAGTGGGGAATAAGGTACAGTAGCACCTTACAAACCCACACAGTATCAGAGCAGGATAAACCTGGCATATTTGCATAGATCACAGGCCAGCCCTCCCAGCAGTGACTGCTCTACGGGATCCCTGATTTGTAAACAAATGTTAGCTGTGTCTAACCCCCCTGAAAATGTACTAACAGTAGGCAAAAATGTGGAATCTCACTTTTGACAAATGTCAGTAAGTGAGAGTAGCCCCTGCTTGCACATCAGAAAAGGGGGCATATGCTACCATGTTCATGGTGGCCTGTTGCTAAAACATCCCTCATGCTGTTGGAATTTCCACTGTTGTTCAATATATGCATGTGTTAGCTGTTCAACTTTGGAACCTTGGTGTGTTGGGTTAATGGGAATATTACTGCATGCTGTTACAACTAATCTGGAATGCTGTTGTTTATTTTTGAAATTAAACACACCTAATCACAGAACGGGGAAAGGGCCCGGTCCCAGCCCCACCTGCCCCCTCAGTTGCAAGTGCACCTGGCACCAGCAGCCCCGGGTGCCCACCCCGGGCTCCTCCCCTTTCATTGGTCCTGTGCCACCTTCAGGTGGAAGTTTGCAGGATGGGGCTCATCCCCCCATGCAAGCATGGGCGGAGAAGGACCACCTGTCACCCGGGTCTGGGCTTTGGTGTGTAGGGAGAACCAGCTTTCAGTCGCTGATCCCCTATGCCAGCTTGGGGAGAGGGCGCGTCCCCGGGAGAGCCTGCCCCCCTACCCCCCAGCACAGCCCCCCTTTGGGGCTGTGAAGATGCAGTGGTGACTGCCCATGGGTGGGGATCTCAGTCCACTGTTACCATCTGTGGGCTCATGGGCTTGCGATTTCCAAAAAACCCTTTCCCCTGTCAATTGTGTTCACCCACCCTGTGTCAAACTCCCTTATGCGTCTTGTTTGTCTTGTTTTTACCTCCCCAACCTACCCCCCCAAATTTTCCTACATCCTCTACCTCACTTTCCACTCTCACCTAAAAAAAAAAAAAAAAAGGGCAATCTGTTCCCAAAAAAGGCCCCATACATAGCTCCCCCTTTCCAAAATGCCCCGCTGGACATGTAAACTGATAATTATAACTGTCATTTCAACATTTTTTGTTGTCCTCACCCCTCTAAAGGGGGTGGAAGGTTTCAAATTTCACACCAAATTTCATACATATGCACAGCTGTTGCTGGTAAAGAAATGGGCAGCTAGGGAACCTTCCCTACACCCATCCTGCACCTCCCGAGCGGGTTTTCCCTACTGTCTTTCCCCTTTGTTTTTCACCATTTTTATCCCCCCATTTTCTTTTTTTTAAAAAAGAAATTATTGGGAGTAAGCACTTTTAAGAAAAGTTAGTGGGGGGCAGTGTGAGCTTGTGTGCGCTTAGCTAAGCATAGCAAAGCATCATGAAAACCCCCGCAAACCTGCTTACAACTGCTTAAAAGTGTCTTAGTCACTTGTTGACAAGGCCCTTGTACTGCTCAGCAGCAAAATAAAATACCCTTGTCAGTTTGAACCTGGGCCCTTTGGGACTCACCAGTCTGCATGAAGTACCACTACACCACAGCAGAAAACACAATAGTGTGCTGAAAGCAATATATCATGCATTACCATGAGTGAATGTAAAGGGGAAAATAGGAATGGCATAACACAAATCTTGTTCGGTGGGCCTTAACCAGCAGGTGTTATGGAATTGCATGACATGATTGTGAAAAGAGAATCAGCCATGCTAGTAGGGAATAAGGTCACAGTAGCACCTTACAAACCCCACACAGTATCAGAGCAGGATAAACACGGGCATATTTGCATAGGTCACAGGCCAGACCTCCCAACAGTGACTGCTCTACAGTGGTGACCCTGATTTGTAAACAAATGTTAGCTGTGCTCCTCTGACACCCTGTGAAATGTACTAACAGTAGGCAGAAAGGTGTGAAATCTCACTTAATGACAAATGTCAGTAAGTGAGAGTAGACACTCTTGCACATCAAAAAATGTAGTAATACATATGCTCTGAATCCCCAAAGTCTGAACTGCAAAATGTCTGAAATATATCACAGGTGTATCCCAGTTATATGTACCTTTCCCTGAGGCTGTTCAAATATATACATGAGAGAATCTGGGGCCTGGAATTTCAAAAACACACAGGCATATCAGCTTGTCTGCTCTTACACACTCTGCAAATAGCTGTAGAATGAATCCCACAAGCATGTCCGTATGTAGAAGTACAACACAGAAATATCAAAGGATGTAGCCATGTACTGCTAGCAACCACCTGTGACAATGCCATTGTTCGGGTGCTGAAAAGACTGCTGTGGTGCACAGTCAAAGAAAACTAGGCTGACCTCTGTCTACCATCTGGAAATGTCCACAGGTGGGAGCTCCCAGACAGACTACTAGCCTTCATAGACTTACAGGTACACAGCAACTCTGCATGTTCAGTAAGATAAACATCACAAAAATAATGCCCCTTTTGCCCCCCCCACCCAAAGGGTATATACCCATGTAGTTCCCCAACCAATGTAGGTAGGCATAAAAAGTGAAATATGTCCAGTTGTCCTGAGCAGACTGTGTTTTCAACACAAACAAAAACCCCAAACTGTTCAAAGGGGTAACATAATGACAGTGTAGCAGTTCACAAACAGTGCATGTGCCTGATATTCAAATTGGTAGTACAACCCTTTGTTGTCCTCACCCCCTCTCAGGGGTGGAAGGTTTCAAATATCCTCCTAATGTATTGCATATGCACAGCTGTTGCTGGTAAAGAAATGGGCAGCTTATGGACCCCCTTCCCACACCATCCTGTACATCCCGAGCTGGTTTCCCCACTGTTTTCCCTCTTTGTGCACCCTTTATCACCACATTCCTATTTCCCCCTTTACTTTTCTGTCAAAGAAATGAGTGCAGGGGTTAGGGGGGTGAGCACTTATAAACAGAAATAAGCGGGTTTGCACCAGTGTGCGCATGTGTGCGCTTAATTCTATGATATGATAAGCAAGCCAAGCCTTTTTGTATTGCCAAAAAGAAAAAAGCTAAACTGCTTTCTTAGCATTACAAACCCCCCGCAAACCAGCTTACAACTGCTTTAAAGTGCCTTAGTCATTCCCGCATGACAAGGCCCTTGTACTGCTCAGCAGCAAAATAAAAACCTTGTCAGTCTAACCCGGGACCTCGGACTCAGCAGTCTGCATGAAGTACCACTACACCACAGCAGATATACAGCAACTTGGTGCTGAAAGAAATATAACATGCATTACAATGAGTGAATTTAAAGGGGAAAAAAGGAAAGCCATAGCAAAACATTGCAATAATTAGTGTTGTATGCCAGTTAATTCTCTAATTCAAAAAAAAAAGTACATACTCCCATGTATCCAGTGTTAGCATTAGGAGGTGTGAGTAAACCTACACACTGAGAAGAGTGTACTGGAAGAAGCAACAGTCAGGTTTCAGTACCACATGCATTTCACTGGCTACAACCCAGCTGCAGATATGAGACATATACCAACCTTCTGACTGACACAACAGTGTCCCCAGCAAACAAGCATGGTCCCCACCTTGCCCAAAATTTAAAGGGCTCCCTACCTAACCATCATTTTATAGCAGTGTCCTGAAATCACAGTGAGAACTGCAATTACCACACAGCAGGCTGCATGCAATTACTAAATGGTGGCACCAACTGGTGCAGAGGCCATCACATGCACATGTGAATACCTAGAAAAACAGCCTGTATCTGCTGTCCCACATGCAAAATATCATTGCACCAACTGGGAGAGAGAGAGAGAACGAGTGAGAGAGACAGACAGACAGACGGATACAAACAGGCAGTAGGGACAGACACTGAAAAAAAAAAGACCAAACACAGAGGAAACCCAAAAACCAAAAAAAAAACAAAACAATCAACATACAAAAGACAGAGGTGAGGAATACAAAAGGGAAGGTATTTAAAAGATATTTTTTGCTGACATCCAATGATGTGTTTAAAAGGGGACTCTAAAACGTGAACCATCCATATGTGGCGCAGTCTGTATCTTTTTATGTGCATGCACATTTGCATAGGGCAAGGGACATACTGCAACTGTTAGTGAAAGGGTGGGCATATGTATGTTGTTAAACCCATGTGCACATTAGTATGTATGTAGTGTTGGCATTGCAAACAGCAAGCAAGGTATCTGTCATGTGGTGATTAAAAGCTGTGGGACTGAGCTACAGGCAGTGAGGCCTGCTACAGCTATACAGCCTGAGGACAGCAGAATGCATTCTGCAAAAAAATTGTGCAATAGTATTAAAAACTGTATTTTGTCACAACTTTTTATAATTGGCATCCCTATCCATGACAGGTGGGGAGTATATGTGCCTATATGTGCAGCTATATGTAGAGCAATGTATGAAGATGTTGTGTGTGTGTGTTATATATATATATATATATATATATATATATATATATATATATATATATATATATATTTTATATATATCTTTTTATATATATATATATAGATATATTTATTTATATATATATATATATATATATATGTGTGTGTGTGTGTGTGTTTTGTGTTTGTGTGTATATATATATATATATATATATATATATATATATATATATTTAAATAAAAATTTTATGGAATTATAGATATATAGAATTATAGATATAAATCTATATATAGAAAATATATACATATATAAAATATAGATAGAAAAAGATATATTTAGATATATATAGATATGTATATATATATATATATATATATATATATATATATAATATAAAATATATATATATATATATAAAAAAGAGAGAGAGAGAGAGAGAGAGACACAGGGTCATATGTTTCAACAGGTGCCTGTTGACCAAGGCATGGACTGAACACCAGTGTTGATCTGCAGTGCCATACCCATTCCAAAACACTTTACGCAGTAACTACCACATAGGTGTTGCCTGCCTAACACTGAAGGTGTCAGAAGGAACATGGGACACAGGTGGACAGTAGGCCCCTTTGATAATCACAGTGCCACATTAGTCTTGTAATTTTTCTATTTTAATGTCATCACAAAGGTGTGTCATCCAGGGGGGTATAGATCAGGGACCCTCTCTCCTCACAATGCCCCCCTGTGGTATGTACCCCACATGACAACTCAGCAAGTGGAAAGGCCACAGACATACCTAACAAAGAATAATACTGCCCTCAAACACATGCCCTATGCAGACTGACTCACAAAATCACACCTAGAGTGCGTTGCATACTGCACACCCAGAGGTTACCACTGCCGGGGCTACAGAGGGATGTCACACCCATAGCAGTGGCCAACCACCATGACAACACCTCACAATCCCTCCGGGGTACATGACCTAGGGCCCCCAATCCTTGTCACTTCACTAAACAGCACATGCTGGAGGTACAGGTTCCTATACACAAAAATGCCATACCTGGACTAAACCACCCCGCATTAACAAACAAGGCTCCTCATTAGTAGATGTCATACATACCCTGATGAATGTTATGGAGATAGGTAATATGCCCTGGGAGTCCCCCCTGTGTATCCATTTGAAGGGGCAAGTGAAATCACAAATGTGTGTCAAAGGGGAGGGTAGCATATGGCTAGGCTGGGCCCAGGGCCAATAGCGTTTTCCTACTATGACACAATGCACACACATATATACTCAGTGCAATACCTGCTATGTGAAGTGGAATGAGTGTGACACTGACTGTGTGCAAGGTCTGTAAAGGTGTGATAGCTTAGTGTGAGATTGTGTCTGTCATGGTAGTTTGTGTCCTAGGTGTGAGGCCTGAGAAAGATGTGTCAGTTATTGGGATGTAGACATAGTATGATGGCATATGTTGTTACGTAGTTCCTTGTGTACGACTGTGGTATCCCATTGTAGGCTGAAGCAATACATCTATGCTCAGTAAGTGGTACTGCTGGTGAATCCAGCTCACATATGAACTGTTTTACTACCTGAAGCTGTAGTCCTAAACACCACAAGTATGGTGTATGTTCACATTCCCTGGTAACACTGTCTTGTGTGTTTCCTGTAGTCTGCACAGATTACATACCTCAGGCATAGGTATCTGTAAGTAGGGGCACACAGTACTATAAGGTACACAGGTAATGCTCATCTGTGTTGGCAAACATTTTTTGTTGTATGTTTCTAATGTGTGTTTGAAAGCCTGTACCATTGCAATCACATGTGTGTTACAGGGTATTTTGTGTACCTAGCAACATGTATACTCTGTTACAGCAGTATGGGTATATTAACAACCGTGCACATATGTTAGGTAGGGGATGGCATCAAAAAACTAGGGTGGATTACTGTTAATACTGTAAATTTTACTTACATTCATTGCATTTGGGTGACATATTTCTTTCATTGCAT
>NW_025053669.1:0-6669 GCF_019279795.1 Protopterus annectens | reverse complement strand
GGTAATGCTGCTCAAAACAGTTGTGTTAACCTCATATTTTTACTCAGGACTTCCTCATATGGAGGATAATATCTGTGCACTGGTTTCAGGCTCACTTATGCACACCAGCACTACCAGGTTATGTTTCATACCATGCTGTCTGACAACAAGACTTGGAACAGACAACACAACTAGGGGAGTATCCATATACATCACAGATACACACACCTCCAGGTTAGTAGCACTGCACAAAGCATCACAGAGCATACATATACAACTACCATTGTGCAATACTGCCTTACAGTTTGTTGCCTGCTACAGAACACACTCCCAAACTCAGGAACCACACTGTTTTTGGGAACTATGGAGAATATGAAGGTCTCCACAAACACCATTATATTGTGTGACTTCAAAACACAAATATTGACTGGGGATACTATCAAGCCCCACACCCTCACCCAACAGTCAAAAAGTGGACTCATATGCTTGGCACAACCAGTCAGCACAGCCACGGGGAATACATATTGGACCTGTCATCACCAACATGGGGACTCTATGTTCCACACCAGTATACCCCTCATTGGTAAGGTCAGAACATACATGTATCTCAGGACATACATATCCCTCCACACACCCATCCTGGGTAATCTTGGTGAACTTCTCATGAGCCAACATCTCACTTCCCCAAAAGCAAGGTGGTATCCTTCAGAGACCCTGAGACAGTGGCATTTTGGCTCACACTGCTGCATCCTTTACATATTCTATGGACACCTAGTGGACTGCATGGATTGTGCTATCCCAAATAACAACTGGACCCACTACTACAATGGCAGGGGACCTGTCTGGTAGACCCCAGCCATTAATAAGCTGTACAACGTCAGGGGGAAAGCTACACATGATAGAGCACAATCCCAGACGGGGAAGGCATCTGTGATCTGTACTAGCAGCCTACAATCACTCATGGATTTTTCTAAGGGCCGCTTCTACCAGAAAACCGACAAGGACTATCACAAGGCCTTCTTCAGTTATGTCAGGAACCTGGGTGGACACTCACTGATATGCTGTGAGTTACTGCATACTGACTAAACCTACCCTGAACCCACTGGCATTGCCAACATCCTGGCAAACAGGTTCAGTGCAGATGTCTCCCCCATCCCCTAAGGAGCAACTATCCATCCCAACAGAGTATAACCTCCTGACATCACACAGTAACAGGTGAGTGCTGCCCTCCCACAGCATACATCACAGTATCAATGTGACCAGATGGTGTCCCAGCCTGCATCTACATGAGCATCATGAAAAAGCAACCCTCACATTACATCACTGTTCAATATGGGAGTTCCCAAAGGATATTACCCAAGGAATGGCATAGACAGTGGTCCCCCCACAGAGTTGGTGCCACAATGGACCACAGACAATATTGCCCTATAAGCCTATGTAGCCTGTTCTGCAAAGCTATGGAATATTGTCATGGGACCTACACATAGACATCGGGAACCTACAGACACTGTGTCCTAAAATTTCAGCATTGTTGTGGGCAGATCTTGCCTCTTGAACCTGTTTTATTCTTTAAATGGCTAACAGGTCCATCAAAATAGGGACAGCTGTCCACACAGCCTACCTGAACCCTGCAAAACACTTCAACACAATAACCCACTGGGCCATTATGCATAGGCTCACCACAATTGGACACATTCTAAAAATGGATTGATACCTGATCAGGGATAGCACCCACATGGTCAGAAGGGTGCCATGTCTGACTATACACCAGTTACACATGGCATCCCACAAGGGTTGGTCCTGGGACCCCTCTTGTTCAGTATATATTTGTCTTCTACAGGCTACCACAGGGGAATATGGCTGAACATGTTTGCACTTGACTGCAAACTGGGTGCCATGATCAACTCTCCAGCTGCCACATGCATACTCAATCAGGGTCTCACAGAGATGGATGACTGGTGCCTGAGCCATGGCCTACAGCTAAATGCCATTAGTTGCATAGTCATCCCCCTTTTGGGGGTAACAACATGCCCACACATTACCACATAGGTAGTACTCCATTACATATGGTAGGAGTTGTTAGGGTTTGGGGACATGACTTGTTGTACTGTCCTTTACATTCACTTGCCAAAGTGGTTGGACACACCTTCTATGTGGGCCACCTTATCCCATATGGTTTCACATCTAGATTGAGTGAGGTCATTGTTCCCCCATACTCATCACATCCATGCTTGGTTACAATGCCACATTTGGAGTGTACCCTTTCCTGACACCTGCAGCAACTGTACTGGCCACAGAAGTCCTCACCAAGCAGATCTAGGGACTCACACAGATGCCCTGCAAGTTCAGATGCAGTAACTCCAGCTCTACTCAGTCCACCACCTACTCAGATATGATGTGTGCCTGTTGTTTACAGATATACCCAAACCAGAATTACTGGACATGCTCCACCTCAGGATATCCAACTCCCTTGGGGTACACACTCCAGGGACATACCTCAGCACAGATGTTAATAGGACATTTTGGGGGAAAAAGGGAAAAAGAATTTCCCTTTAAAAAACCCCCCCCGAAGGGCTCCCCCCCCCCCCCCCCAAAAAAAAAAAAAAAATTTTCCACTTTAAAAAAAGAATTGGGGGGAATCCCCCCAGGGGTTTCAAACCAAAAGGCAAAGGGGCCCAACCCCACTTTTTTTACCCCAAAAAACCTTTTTCTGGGAAGACATTCCCTTTTTGACTGTATGGGTGATTGTATATTTACCCCTGGGATATCTTCTGTGTCCCTGCTAGACAGAGGCACACTACTAAACGCATGGGCTATCTTGTGTGACCTATACACACACACAGTGTAGTAATCTGACGGGGTTGAATGCCAAACACACTCTGGCTAGGCTTGTACATGCCCTAGGGCAGATAGCCTAGTATCGACCTCTGAACCTATGCTAATGTTCGATGCACAATGTTTATTGCTGATACTGTTTGAGGTCTTTATCATCTTTGCTTTACCATTTTCCCATGAACAACTTGGTATCTGCAGAACATATTTGATTATGACAGGGTTCCACTATATTATAGATGTGTCTGTTGTCATATAACTGTGTGCACAGGGTGGATTGCTGTATAGTGACAGGTTCCCGGGGTTTAAAACATGCAACCCCGATATGGGGGCCCACTGCTGTACTCAGACATGGCCTAAGTGTGTGAGCATGCCCAGTTCACCATTCCATGTTTTGTTGCCTGACATTTGTCTCATTTATTCAAGTGTGTGAGCATGCCCAGTGTGACCCTTTAGTATGTTGCTATCTGAGGTCCACTACATTTGTTGATGTCTGAGAACATGAACGATATTAACATTTATACTGTGTGTGTTGGGAAATCAGGTTCTGTTCTACTGCAGGACTCACCTTTGTGTCATAACTCAACAAAGGGTTATGCTTTCCTGCAGGGTTTCCATGGGAAAACTTTGCATAGACTTATCAACATTCCCATACAGGTGACCCCTGCAATACTGTCATGGTTTAGTGGTTCAGTACTTTGGCTATAGTGCACTGTATCCTGGGTTCGAGGCCCATCACTGCTTTATATTTTTATACTGAGCAGACCAGACTGCTTAAGGGCCGTTAAGCAAATATGAGCATGTTGGCTTTTGTTCAGCTATGCCCCTTAAACTTTTAAGAAAAAAACCCCGGGCTTGTTTTTTAAACAATTTTTTTCTTCAATTTAAATTTTTCAACCAACAAAATTTTCCCTTTTGGACCCGGGGTTTTGCCCAATTAATTTTTCTTTTTTAAAAACATTTGACCCACCCGGGTTTTGTTTTCCCTTTAAAAAATTGGGGGTTGGGGGGGGTTTTTTTGGATTTTGTTTGGGAATTTTTATACCCCCCACCCAAACATTGACCACAGTTGTGCTAGGGTGTGTGGTTTTGTTTGCATATACTACATGGTGGAAAATGCTGTTTAGACTGCTTTATATTGCTTAACACATGGAAATCATGCCTAGGTGGTGCTGCAGGGCTGCCTATGTTGGATGAAATACTACCCCTGACATGTTTGAAGCAGGTAGTGTCAACTTAGGCATCCCTTTACTTATGTGGGCGGGGAGGGGTATCATTTCCAGAGTTCCTACTGAGCCAGTGTATGTGTTGCCTCTTTGCCAAGGCCAAAGCATACCCCCCTCCTTCTGCCTACTGGGGCAGGCTCAGGTTGTTCCTCCTCTGAGTCAGCTCTGCCTGTGATGGCCTTGGCAATGGTGGGGGGTGTTTGGCCCAGGCCTATGCTGGTCCTGCTGCAGCTGTTTTCCCGGATCATATTATGAGCATAGCACATACCATGACAAATTTTGGGGACAATTGGGGAGTACTGCAAGGCTCCACCAGATGTGCAGGCACTGGAACCATGACTTGAGCAGCCCAAACACAGCTATTACATTACGTGTTTGTGCGTGCCTCATTATGGCTTTTCCCGTTCAGGTGTGTGTGTTTTTGATGGGTGTTTACCAGGGTCCAGTGCATAGCCAGCATCCCCACTAGGTACCATGGGGATGTCCCCATTGGCAAATGTCTGGTACAGGTTTTAGATGCCAGATATGGGAATCATGGTAGCTTCCAGGGCAGCCTGCACACATTCAGTATTATGCCCTGGGCATCACACATGACCTGGCAGTTGATGGAGGGAAGCCCCTTGAAGTAGACCCCCCGGGCTTCTTTTTGCATGTGCATGCAGTCTATTGCACCCACTACCTCAGGGTATTCCCTATTTGCTGGAAGAGAGCATTTGCTGGCCAATACCTCATGGAATTGGGGAAATATACATGATCACCGACATGTGCTGACATGGCATCCAGGAACTGGTGAGTACCCTGGATGCTGATGCCTGTGATATCCCCATCATATCACCAGTTGGTCTCTGGGGTCCCTTTTTAATATTCTTAGGCCAACACATACCTTGGTTTCCACTGGGATGGGCCCCCCTTTTTTTTTTTGGGGGGGCCCCCCCAAAAATTTTTGGGGGGGCCCCCCCCCCCTACTCCAGCTCATGTAGCCCCTGGTAGGTTACCCTGGGCCTGTCCCTCTTCTCGTCTCCTCACTGTGGGTTGTCCAGCAGCATTTCCATTGTCACCACCCTCAGCATGTTGCATATGTCGCTTATAACAAATGGCAGCCCCTAACATTTCTTTGTCTCAGTAAAGCTTTTTTAGTTTTCACTTCTATTAGCTTACTGCAGTGTCTTTTTGAGAAACATAATGGACTGTTGTTTGCAGAGTTTTAAGTGCTAGGGGGGTGGGCTAGTACTGCCTGTGTAATTGCCTGATTCTGATTGTTTTCACCTGCTAGCTCTGCTAGTCCCTGGTAGCTTCCTACTATTTGTTGTGCTTCCTTTTCCTTTCTGTTTCCTCAGGGGGGCCCACACAAGGGAAACACGCCCCAGCAGCCACCCCGCCCCATGCTTACATGGACTAAAACTTGCTTATTCAGTTAAAACGCCACACCAGCCCAAAAATGCTTACAACTCTTTAAACAGCCTTATACATGCTTACTCCAGCTTAAACCCCACTCGCTTACCGACTCTGTCTTACTGGTTTACAGGGGGAACCCACTCAGCAAGAAACTTTGGTGTTATCCACCCTACACCTTCCATTTCTTGGGTTTCCTAGCCTACCTGTTGACACACCTCTTTCCATGATGTCTAAATGACAGGACACATGCCACTCTGCTCCAATGAGCTTTTCTTTCATACATACCCCCTCATGATGTCACCTATCTTCTACTCTGTTACTCCCCAAACCTACTCCTACACTCCACTGACTGTGCTCATTTGCTATGTAAACTGGGTTCACTATCCTAACACTCATTTACATAGGATTGCCTACTAATGCTTGGTTACATGTCTTAGACTGAGCTTCCCCTTAGCAACCTCTCTTGGGGCCATTTGTCTTCAGCCCGCCATTCCCTTGCATTTACATTACCCTTTTTAAAAAAATCCACATTTGTGGGTTTTAATTTTAGTATTCTGGTTTTAGAGTGCAGCCCTTATGCCCCTTTAAAAATCGGGAAAACGAAAAAAAAAATTATTTTTATTTTAATTTTGCATCAGGAACATTTCCAATGGGTATATTTGGCCATTGGCATGCTTTCACCTTTATTTGAGCTGTCACGTCTTTTTTCTATTTGCAGAACGGGACTCAGTTGTCAACTGAGTACATTTCTGCAAATAACACTGCTCTTACTCGGACAGGTTTGGGTTTCCTGAATCCCAAAACTACCTCATTTTCATGCCTTTCACCTGCAATTGAGGTAAATTTTCATATCCCAGCCCTGTCCGTAAGAGCCTTTTAGGGGCTCTTTTCATGCCCCTACAGGCTGTTCCTGGATCATTTTAAATGATGGCTGCATGGAGTCTTACCCACTCTTAGACTGCAAGCCATCATTCCCATAGTGTGCATAATTTTTAAAAAGTTCTTCAATTCTGGGAGAAAGAGTATATTTTTCATTCTCTTGATCCTCTTTGGGCATGGAGACCCTTTTTGATTTTATTCATTTGGATGGCATGTATTTTTTGGAAGGGTCCTGTTGAACTAATATATGAATTTATAACATTTATTAATTCAACGACTATTTTTTTCTAAATTTTACTTTTTTTTTGTTAACTAATCAAATGCAAATTATTTGGATGCCAAGTAAAGCCCCAATGGG
>NW_025053668.1:0-9303 GCF_019279795.1 Protopterus annectens | reverse complement strand
GGATCCTGGTAGGGAAACATAGGAGACGTCTGTGCACTTTTAAAGTGCACAGACTCGCTGGGAAAATGTGTCAGGGTCGGACTGCAGCACCAGCAGTCTGGAATTGAGTCTCTCGTCGGGAAGGGGTTTTGCCGGATCTCGCGGGTCTTTGGATTATTATGCAGGCATTTGGATGTACGTTATGGAGAATGGACAGCCAGGACAGGTAAGTGTGTTAATTATGGTGCTCTTTACTATTTGAATTGATGGTATCATGTATCTTTGAATTTATGCTTTCAAGCTGGACTGGTGCTTTTTACTGTTTGAATTTAGGGAAGTGTGTGCTTGAAGTTATGCTTTGTGTGTGTCTTTGAATTTATGCTTTCAAGCTGGACTGGTGCATTACTTTGAATTGATGGTATCATTTATGCTTTCAAGCTGGACTGGTGCTTTTTACTGTTTGAATTTAGGGAAGTGTGTGCTTGAAGTTATGCTTTGTGTGTGTCTGTGAATTTATGCTTTCAAGCTGGACTGGTGTGTGTGTGTGTGTGTGTGTGTGTGTGTGTGTGTGTGTGTGTGTGTATAAATGCCCCAGGTGCTCATGGTGGTGCGGTAGGGAATACCTCAGGCTTGAACCCTGTACCCTGTATGCAGGTGTTAAAGACTTGAGTTCCCTACCCACCACCATTTGTAAAAAATTTGCCGATTTTTGCCTCATATTTGATCTGATCTGTTCCTCATAATATCTGTGGTTTGTAAATATTGAAATGCTTGATATTTGATGGTGTAGTAGTAGTATTGTTGCCTCACAGCTGGAGGTTCTCAGGTTTGATTCTTGGCTGGGTTCCTTCTTTGTGGGGGTCTGTTATTTCCTCATAATATCTGTGGTTTGTAAATGTTGCAATGCTTGATATTTGATGGTGTAGTAGTAGCATTGTTGCCTTACAGCAGCAGGTTCTCAGGTTTGATTCTTGGCTGGGGTTCTTTCTTTGTGGGGTCTGTTATCTTCTCCCTGTGTTTGTGTGGGTTTGCTTTTATTTGATGGTGCACTGGTAGCATTGTTGCCTCACAGCTGCAGGTTCTCAGGTTTGATTCTTGGCTGGGGTTCCTTCTTTGTGGGGTCTGTATCTTCTCCCTGTGTTTGTGTGGGTTTGCTTTTGTGTCCTCCCATGTTACAAAGACATGTCTGCATTATTTCTTCCTGGGCCTCTGCTGAAAATTGTTTTTTTGTTCCAAGTCAGACTGTCCTGATTAACAAATGTTAAATAAAATTGACAGGCATTTTAATTTCAGACTTAAGGTTTCTGAATGTTTAATTTCTTACATATTTGATGGTGCAGTGGCAGTATTGTTGCCTCATAGCTATAGGATTTGTGGTTTGATTCTTGGCTGTGGTGCCTTCTTTGTGTAGTCTGCATCTTATCTTTGTGTTTGTGTGGATTTGCTCTGGTATCCTGCCATTTTACAAAGACGTGTCTACAGTATTTCTCCCTGGGCCTCTGCTGAAAATTGTTTTTGTTCCATCAGAAGTAAAATTGACAGACATTTGAATTTCAGACTTCATAGTCTTCAGAAAATACGTAGTAAAACAACTTATTATTCTAGCAATAAATATATAGTAACACAACCTTTTATTATAGCAATTTTAAGTTTATAAGATGACTATTTGAAATTTTTCCTTATTTTTGGGACTGTAATACCGTTAGTGGCTTTGTCCAGGTTTTTTGTGCTAAGGTTGACAGCTATAGCAAGAACTGAATTCACTGAATATGTTTGAGGGCTGTATTCCCTCATTACTGGGTTTGTCCAGGTTTGTGCTAAGAGGTTGACAGCTATGGTGAGAACTGAATTCATTAAATGATAGCCATTTAAGTTTCAGTCTTCCTCTCATTCACAAAACAGCTGATTTGGCGTAGTGGTATGTTGCTCTTGACTGTTTTGCACAGGGACCTTGTCTGTAAAATGTACGGTGGTAACACAGCATTTTCCTTTCACAAAGCAGGTGATTTGGCATAGTGGTATGTTGTTCTGACTCTTTTTTGCACAGGGACTTTGGCAGTAAAATATATGGTGGTAACACAGCATTTTATTCTAGCAGCTTTCCAAGATTATACAAGAAATGTTTAATGTGTCCCTGGTTTTTGCCCTTTTGACCCACCCCAATAAATTTGGCTTTTTCCAGACTTCTTGTGCTGCGAAGTTGAGATGCAGTTGAGTATTGAGTAGATTTTACAAGGAGCTGAGAGCTGCAGGGGAAGAGAAGTTTAGTGCTAATAGCACAACTGGCTGTGTGCTTGCTTTTGATGCAGAAGGTTGTTGGTTCTACTCCCATAAGGGGTGAATGCTGCCGTACTGAAAGTTACGATACTAATTATGAGCCTGTTATCAGTTTGCCATCCATTTCCTATTGCAATATTGCTAGCTTATTTTTAATGTAATTTAGGCAATTTATTCCTCAGGGGCATCAGACACTTTATTGTTCGATGAAACCATGAAATATAAAGGTGACTGCTAGCAGCAACCTCTTCATTACAGATTTATTTAACGTGGAATTATTTAGATGACTTTTTTACTACTTCAGAGATTGTGCATATTTACTGATAATGGTGGACTGTAGAATTGTGCATATTTACTGATAATAGTGGACTGTAGAAGCTTGAGTAGACTTTTATGATGGCAATGTTCTGAATTGGACAGTTTTGTTTCATTGTTTACTGGAAAAATGTTCAAAGCAATAGGAAGGTGTATCAAAGAGCACATGTATGTTTCATATGCAAGGGGCCTATGATTTGAAAACAGCCCTGAATTAATTTTTATCTGCCACGAGTAAAATGTATTTTCTTTGAATGTGTATTTTAATGTTGTTTCAGTGAATGTGAGTTTCAAGGGCAGAGAAGGTTTAATGCCAAGTTTGTTTAGCAGATGTCTTAGTGTTTGTGCTGTAAAATGCAAAAATAAAACTTTCAAATGAAGTTCAAATCATCATAGAAGTAAATCAGTATGCACATTAGTGTTTATGGTAAATGGAGTGAAATAGCAAAGTAATGGATCATTGGAATGGCTGCAGGGAGGCTCCATTCGACCAGGGTTTTGTGAGGGGGAAGGGCGGCAAACTTAGACAGCCCCAGCTGAACCATACCTCCCAACTGTCCAAATTTTCAAAGAATGAATAGATTTTTTGCTTCTTATTTTTGATTTGTTCCTCATAACAAATTGTGTTTTTCCTGGCAAATCATTTAGGAATTAAGTCACTAAATAATGACACACCTAGTTTCAGATGTCATAACCTTCAGAAAAATGCATGCTAAAGTAAGACCTGTTCTATCAACTGTCCCAGTTTATAGAAGAGCATTTTTTAGTACTGTTTATATGTTCCCCCCAATATATTTGGCCTTGTCCAGATTTATTGCATTAACAGGTTGAGAGGTACATGCAAATAAATTGCTTTATAGAATTAGGCATAGCTAAACCTCTGAACTGTCCCTGATTTTGACTCCAAATGTTGCTCTTCCCCTAATGATCCCTCTGCAAAATAGCAATTTTGGAAGATAACATGGAGGGTTTATAATTAAGAAATAACTGTAATAATCAGATTACTTATATTTCAGAAATGCAAGTTGATTATTTTATTTTGCCAGCTGCTCAAGTTAGCAGTACTAATATTAAAGTGTCCCTTCTTTGACAGGTTCCCAGCTGTATTGTGTTGCTATTTTATATTTTTACATCACATTTTTTGGTCCATTTTTCATAAAATTGTGTTTTTTTGGCAAATTAGTGACAAATAATTAAAGACTGAAGTTAGAAAATAATGACAGACATTTGAGTTTCAGATTTCATACCATTCAGAAAATTCATACTAATGCAAGACCTCTATTAGCTTTCTAGGGTTATAAGAGCGATATTTTAAAAAATGTCCTTATTTTTGGGCCTTTGTCCCATTTCTTTGTATGGCTTTGTCCAGATTTCTTACACTGAGGTTAAGAGGTATGACAAATGTGTCAGGGCCATCACAAGTCAGCCAGAGACATTTCAAACTGTGACATACTTGTTACACCCCGCTCCCCCATGTAGTGACTCTGGATGTGTCGAAGCAAGGCAAGGAGTAGTTATGCAGTGTAAATGTGCAGAGAATCCCACCCATCCAAGGTGGACACAAGTACTAGAGTGGCTTTTCATCTGTCCTTGATTTTTGCAGAATGGTCTGGTTTCTGTCATATTTTTTGTACTGTTGATTTATGCTTATTACTCAAAGTGCCTGTTGCTCTGTGTTTAAGTAGCAATACTTTAATGACCATCAGGTAAGCTTGGCTGCGACTGCAAGATGCAAGTAAGCTTTAATAAGCATACTGTTAAAGAATTGCCAACACTGAAAGCCTTTCTGTTGCCATGTAGAGAATACTTAACTAGATAATGTATAAGCCTTGGGTATTGAAATGCATATGCCAGTATTTGTAATAAAGGACAGAATTACATTATTTTAAGAGTCTCATTACACTTGGAGACTTACAGTCATCTCTGCAGGCTTTAACCATAAACCAAATGCCAATCGCGTGGTCTATAACCTGTACAGTAATCCTTTTAAGCAATGTATCTTGAGCTTATTTCTTGTTTGCTTTTCATTTTTTACTTTGATCATGTTTTCCTCATGAAACAAGTAGATATCAGGCAGCAGGTCTTTTTTTGGATAAGGAACATTTTTACAAGTGGGGGCATCAGAGATTTCTACTTTCAGCATGTTACTTGTTACTTTAATAAAGCTGAATATAAATTATAATTAGAACTGCAGTGCAAGAAGTGGTTTGAGTTGAGTGCTTCTGGTTTTTCTTATACTTGATTTTGACTGGCATTCCATTAATGTATTTAAAAAAAAGTAATTTATTTTTTCATGCCTCACAACCTTTTTTGTTTCCATCTAGATATTAAGCTGTCATGCAGCCAATGCATTGAAATATTTTTATTCTTCTACACTTCATTTTGTCTTGATTGGACTCTCATGACAGCTGTTTGGCACCCAGTGCAGTATATTTAGTTGTTGTGGTTTGCTACTACAGGTGTTTGTGTGTGTGATAGGGAATACCTTAGGCTTGAACCCTGTATCTTGTATGCAGGTGTTAAAGACCTTAATTCCCTACCCACCACCATTTGTGAAAAAAAAAACTGCAGATTTTTGCCTCATGTTTGATCTGATCTGTTCCTCATAATATCTGTGGTTTGTAAATGTTGCAATGCTTGATATTTGATGGGGCAGTTGTAGCATTGTTGCCTCACAGCTGCAGGTTCTCAGATTTGCTTCTTGGCTGGGGTGCCTTCTTTGTGGGGTCTTTATCTTCTCCCTGTGTTTGTGTGGGTTTGCTTTTGTGTCCTCCCATGTTACAAAGACATGTCTGCATTATTTCTTCCTGGGCCTCTGCTGAATTTTTTTTTTGTTCCAAGTCAGACTGCCCTGATTAACAAATGTTAAATAAAATTGACAGGCATTTGAATTTCAGACTTCAGGTTTCTGAATGTTTAAGTCCTTGCATATTTGATGGTGCAGTGGTAGTATTGTTGCCTCACAGCTATAGGTTTTCTGGTTTGATTCTTGGCTGGGGTGCCTTCTGTGTGGAGTCTACATCTCCTCCCTGTGTTTGAGTGGATTTGCTCTGGTGCCCTGACATTTTACAAAGACGTGTCTGCAGTATTTCTCCCTGGGTCTCTGCTGAAAATCTCCTCCCTGTGTTTGTGTGGATTTGCTCTGGTGCCCTGTCATTTTACAAAGACGTGTCTGCAGTATTTCTCCCTGGGTCTCTGCTGAAAATTGTTTTTATTCTGTCAGCAGTAAAATTGACAGGCATTTGAATTTCAGACTTCATGTTCTTCAGAAAATACATAGTAACACAACCGTAACACAACCTTTTATTCTAGCAATTTTCTAAGTTTATAAGATGAATATTTGAAATTTGTCCCTATTTTTGGGACTGTATTCCCTCAGTATTGGCTTTGTCCAGGTTTTTTGTGCTAAGGTTGACAGCTATGGCAAGAACTGAATTCACTGAATGTTTGAGGGCTGTATTCCCTCATTACTGGGTTTGTCCAGGTGTTTTGTGCCAAGAGGTTGACAGCTATGGTGAGAACTGAATTCACTAAATGATAGCCATTTAAGTTTCAGTCTTCCTCTTTTACAAAGCAGCTGATTTGGCGTAGTGGTATGTTGCTTTGTTTTGCACAGGGAGCTTGGCAGTAAAATGTATGGTTCTAGCAACTTTCCAAGATTATACAAGCAATTTTTGGGCTTTTGACCCCCCCCCAATACATTTTGGCTTTTTCCTGTTTTCTTGTGCTGCGAAGTTGAGTATTGAGTAGATTTTACAAGGAGCTGAGAGCTGCAGGGGAACAGAAGTTTAGTGCTGCTTAAGTAAAGCTGGTTTGCCTTGTTAATAACACAACAAGTTGTGTGCTTGCCTTTGATGCAGAAGGCTGTGGGTTCTACTCCCACAAGGGGTGGATGCTGCTGTACTAAGAATGTTCTCCTTGGTGCCATCCATTTCCTCTTGCAATATTACTAGCTTATCATTTTTTTAATGTAATATAGGCAATTTATTCCTGAGGGGCAACAGGCACTTTATTTTTCGATAAAACCATGAAATATAAAGGTGTTTGCTAGCAGCAACCTCTTCATTAGTTACAGATTTCTTTAATGTGGAATTATTTAGATGACTTTTACTTCTTCAGAGACAGTGCATATTTACTGATAATGGACTGTAGAATTGTGCATATTTACTGATAATGGACTGTAGAATTGTGCATATTTACTGATAATGGACTGTAGAATTGTGCATATTTACTGATAATGGTGGACTGTAGAATTGTGCATATTTACTGATAATGGTTGACTGTAGAATTGTGCATATTTACTGATAATGGTGGACTGTAGAATTGTGCATATTTACTGATAATGGTGGACTGTGGAAGTCTGAGTAGACTTTTATTATAAATGTTCTGAACTGGGCAGTTTTGTCATTATGGGTGCATGCATTTTGTTTCATTGCTTACTGGAAAAATGTTCAAAACAAATTTAAAACGCCCTCTAACAACTGTAATATATTGTACAAGGAATATAATTTAGTACAATGAGGAAGGTGTATCAAAGAGCACATGTATGTTTCATATGCAAGGGGCCTATGATTTGAAAACAGCCCAAAATTAATCTATCTGCCACTGGCAAAATGTATTTTCTTTGAATGTGGGTTTCAATGCTGTTTCAATGAATGTGAGTTTCAAGGGCAGAGAAGTTTTAATGCTAAGTTTTCATTGTGAGACTGCATTGCTTTGTTTAGTAGATGACTTAGTGTTTGTGCTGTAAAATACAAAATAAAACTTTCAAATGAAGTCAAACTCATCATACAAGTAAAGCAGTATGCACATTAGTGTTTATGGTAAATGGAGTGAAATAGCCAATAATGGTTCATCAGAATGGCTGCAGAGGCTCCATTTAACTGTGATTTTGTCAGGGGGGGGGAGGGCAGCAAACTCAGACAGGCCCAGCTGAACTGTACCTCCCAACTGTCCAGTTTTTCAAAGAATGAATAGATTTTTGCTTCTTATTTTTGGTTAGTTCTTCATAAAATTTGTAGTTTTCTGGCAAATCATTTAGAAATTAAGTCACTAAATAATGATACACTGAGTTTCAGACTTCATAACCTTCAGAAAAATGCATGCTAAAGTAAGAACTGTTATTCTATCAACTGTCTCAATTTATACAAGAGCAATTTTTAGTACTGTTTATATGTTCCCCCAGTATATTTGGCCTTGTTCAGATTTACTGCATTAACAGGTTGAGAGGTACATGCAAATACATTGCTTTATAGAATTAGGCATAGCCAACCTCTCAACTGTCTCTGATTTTGGCTTAAAATGTTGCTCTTCCCCCTAATAATCCCTCCACAAAATAGTATTTTTGGAAGAAAACATGGAGGGTTTACAATTAAGAAATAACTGTAATAATCAAAGTTATAGATTACTTGAAATGCATGTAGATTCTTTTATTTTGTCAGCTGCTCAAGTTAGCAGTACTAATATTAAAGTGTCCCTTCTTTGACAGGTTCCCAGCTGTATTGTGTGGCTATTTTATATTTTTGCATCACATTTGGTCCATTTTTCATAAAATTGTGTTTTTTGGCAAATTAGTGACAAATCACTAAAGACTGAAGTTAGAAAATAATGACAGACATTGAGTTTCAGATTTTATACCCTTCAGAAAAATCATACCAATGCAAGACCTATTCTATTATCTTTCTAAGTTTATTAGAGCAATATTTAAATTGTCCTTATTTGTGGGCATTTGTCCCACTTCTGTGTATGGCTTTGTCCAGATTTCTTGCTCTGAGGTTGAGAGGTATGACACGTGTCAGGGCCATCACAGTCAGCCAGAGACATTTCAAATTGTGACATACTTGTTGCACCCCACTCCACCATGTACTGACTCTGGATGTGTCCAAGCAAGGCAAGGAGTAGTTATGCAGTGTAAATGTGCAGTGTGTGCCCCCCCCCCCATCCAAGGTAGTCACAAGTACTACAGTGGATTTTCATCTGTCCTTGATTTTGCAGAAAGGTCTGGTTTCTGTCATATTTTTGTACTGTTGATTTATGCTTATTACTGTTGATTTATGCTTATTACTCAAAGTGCCTGTTGCTCTGTGTTTAAGTAGCAATGCTTTAATAAACATAATGTAAGCTTGTCTGAGATCGTAAGATGCAAGTAAGCTTTAATAAGCATACTGTTAAAGAATTGCCAACATTGAAAGCCTTTCTGTTGTTGCCATGCAGAGAATAATTGACTAGATAATGTATAAGCCTTGGGTATTAAAGGACAGGATTCCATTATTTTAAAAAGCTCATTACACTTGGAGACTTCCAGTCATCTCTACAGACTTTACCCATAAACTAAGCAGAATGCCAATCATGTGTGGTCCATAACCTGTACAGTAATCCTTTAAGCAATGTATCTTGAGCTTGTTTGCTTTTCATTTTTTACTTACATGTTTTCCCCATGAAACAAGTAGATAGTTGTCAGGAAGAAGGTCTTTTTTGGATAAGAAACATTTTTACAAGTGGGGGCATCACAGAGATTTCTACTTTCAGCATGTCAGACGCTATCGCCTATCCCATATCAATCTTGATTAACAGAACCATAAATGAAGCCACCATCCCATCTCTTTGGAAAATCTCATACATCATCCCTCTCCACAAAGGAGGTACCTCCACGGAAACTTCCAACTACAGGCCGATAGCAATCCTGTCTCCATTAGCTAAAATCATGGAGCAGTGTGTACACAAGCAGCTCCT
>NW_025053667.1:0-10241 GCF_019279795.1 Protopterus annectens | reverse complement strand
AAAGTGTGGTAAGAGGACCTTGGGACACAGAGTGGATAGTAGTCTCTCCTTTGATAATCCACATCGCTTAAAGTGGTCAGGGAAATCCTTTCTTACATGGCACACCCTCATCACCAAAAGGTTTCTCTATCCAGAAAAAGAAAGGGTCATTGTTCCCTCCTACTCATCACTCATTAGGACCCATTATAGAGTGTTAACCATGCCTTTTAGTTACATGTACCTCACTAAGACATCTGCACAACAACTGGAAAGGCATGCAAAAATACCTCACAAAGAGAGATTACTGGCCTCAAACAGATGCCTTACGCACGACCGGCCTCAAAAACTCCGGCTTTATCACACATGCATCGCCCCACTCCAGAGGCGATCTCTCGTTTAACATACAAAAGCTATGTCAAACCCACAGCTGTTGGACATGCTCCCACTTAAAGAAATCCCAATCCTCCCGAGCAGGCAGCTACCACGCCTGTAGGGACCTAAACCTTGTCATCACCACAATAAACCAGAACATGCACTGGAGGGATAGATTCCTGTCCCAAAGATTCTTCCATTTCTGGAACAGACTACCTATCTACTAACTCAAACAGAGCTCTATTCAGCACTCTTCAAGAAAAATCTTGGATGATTGATGGCACAGGAAATTCACCCTCAGGATCACTTCTGTGGTTCTAAGCTTGACAGGGGCACAAAGAAAATAATTTTTCTTGGGTGGCGAAAGCCAAGGGTACATTTTAGCTTACAGGCTTGTATAGGCTCTAGGGCCGTGACTAGCCTAGTACCTACCTATGAACTTAAATATACCAACTCCCGAGATCACATGCAGGCGCTGGCACACAGGTAGGATTTTCTTTTCCACCAAGTTTGCAGTTACATTTCAAAATATTCAGTCATCTGAATAAAATGGGCAAAGCAGAAGTTTCAGTTATTTGAAACTTCTCTGTTTTTTCATCTTGGTGATATGAAATTCAGTCTGCGTTGACATTTCAGTAATAATCAAGTAGACCCATATGTGTTAACATATAATAGTATGTATAATGTATATATATATATATATATATATATATATATATATATATATATATGTATATATATATATATATATATATATGCTATAGTATATACACACACACATATATAAATATATGTGTGTATATATATATATATATATATATATATATATATACTATATACCTATATATATAAATATATGTGTATATATATATATATATATATATATATATATATGTATAAATATATGTATATATATAAATATATGTATATATATAAGGAGTAATATATATATATATATATATGTATATATATATATGTGTGTGTATGTATAAATATATATATATATATATATATATATATAAATGTATATAATAATGTGTATATATAGATACTATATATATATATATATATATATATATATATATATATATATATGGGGTCTACTTTTAAAAATACCGACCATGCGCCCACTACCGACACACACAACCAATTTGAGCATCTCAGATAACCGTATGCTAACAAAAACCCATAAATCTAAAAACACCGGAACTTCCATTGCACCGACACAATCGAACGTAAACAACACATTACACTCACATAGCATAGCCACTAGCCCTAACCCAAACCCCTCAACCCCTAAGGTCCCAGCACTATCAGACACTCACTCCTACCTGCACCCTAACCCTAACTCATGCGCTTAACCCACCCCCAACCCCAAGGTCCGAGACCATCGCACTTATGCACTCACCTTACCTGCACCCTAACCCTAACTCATTTAACCCTTTTCCCCAACCCCAAGGTCCGACACTGCTCTATTACCACTTACCTACCTGCCGCACCCTAACCCTAACTCACTTAACCCACCCAAAAACGCATAAAGTCTGGCCACTATCGCGACACTCACCCCACCACACCTCCTAAACCTAACTCACTTAACCCGTCCCTAAACTATAGTCCCTCACTATCACACACTCTCATTTTACCCAACCTTAATCTCCGCCGGACATTCTTGCATTAATCATTGTTTTCCTTAACACCCTAACCCCAAAATCCCACAATATCGCACTTACCTGACCGCCTCCTAACTCCGTTACTGTCGCACACCTCTACCGAGTTGGCGCTACCCACATTACCTCCTTTGTCGGTCTTTCCGCTTAATCGGCAAATCATCCTTACGATACAAAACTTACCTGTCAAATTGGATTTTCGTCTTGGTCTTCGCCTACAAATTAATCGGGGAATCGTCGTCGGTTCGGGTCAACTAAAGGGAACCCATATATATATATATATATATTCATATGCACATATATATGTATACATATATATGTATATAGATACATATATATATATATATTTATATATATATATATATATATATATGTATGTATATAGATACATATATATATATATATGTATATGTATATATAGTATATATATATATATACATATATATATATATATATATATGTATATATATTTATATATATATATGTATATGTATATGTGTGTGTGTATATATATATATATATATATATATATATATAAGGATATATATATATATGGTTCCTTGTTCAGAAGCTCCTCGAAATACTGAAATCTCAAATTTTAGTATTTCAAGCTCACAGTTTAATCAATCCACATTAATAGCAAAAGTTTAGAACGGCCGAAATTCAAAACCCCCAGATACCACTGAGGTTTTGAATTTCGCACTTCTAAAGTTCTGTTAACTATGGATATGTATTCAGGTAAGTGTGTGTGTTAAGGGGTTTGGCCAACGGGCTGTAAGGCATGCGGCAGTGTGTTTTGTTGGGCGATGCTGTGATGTGTGTGCAAAGAGAAAAATAGCTTATGTGGTGGTGTTTTGTGTGTGTTTGTATGTGGAAAAGTGCACCTCAAAGTGATAATATTTAACTAGGGGTGGTGTGGGGGGTGCAGGGGGGCTAAGATATTTGTGTCATTTGGGAATCTATGGTAGCTACCAATTTGCAGTCATCTGTGAAGTTAGTCAGTCAAAGGACCTTGACATTAGCCTTTACCTCTGAGAAGTAGATGCCAAATAGGGAGGGCCCAGCACTAAGCCCCAGGCACCCCATTGGTGACTGGTCTACAGTCCTGACTTCCTGGGTTCTGTCTGTGAGTCAGCTGGAAATCAGTCGAGATGTGTAGGGAGTTTATCTAAACTTTAGACAACTTAACTTTTGATTGATGCGTCCCAGTGATCCTTACAGCATCTGACTCATCCTCTTCAGTCACTGCAAGGTTACTTACCCCATTCCTGCTGGTCCAGGTTCTGCAGTCCCTACAAAGAAAATATGACATAATAGCCCTTGCTTTCTACATGAGGTGAATCTGTACCTCAGTGGATAGTGGGTACATGTGATGTGGCCATTTGTTGTTCCTCAGACCAGTTTCCTGTGGTGAACAGTGGTCAGTCATGTTCTTTTCTGTGTCTAGTGACTGAGTCTGAATATGATAGAACCATTTTCAGTGGTACACGGAGTTTCCAGGAGATGCTGCTGGATGCGTCCAAGGGAATAGTCCTTATGCATGAACCCAGATTCCTCTCTTTCTTCTTCATTCGGGTCACACACTATTCTTATTACAATTTTTTCAAATGAGTCTCACTTAGAGACAGGGATTTGAACTCTTCAGATTTTCTACTCCATTGCTTTGATGTGGAGAAAATATGATCCTTACACCCACTTGGGAAGTGTTTATTTTCTTAAATTGCTGCTAGAATGAGTTAGGTATCTTTTTGGGGAAGTTTGGAGGTTCCCTCTACTTCAGTATATTTCTGCTAATATATAGTAAGTAGATAGATGTTCTTCATCTCACATTGCTGCAGTCCTTACACTTGGGTAGTCCGCTGTCCACGGTCGGCCCGAATATCAAAGTATAAGGCTGACGTCGGTCAGGGCGCATTTAACTGACGCCAGGACGCCAGGGTACAAATGCGCATGACCGGCCATATCCTCAGTCTTTTTGCCGCATGGTCCGATGCAGAAGCAGCATTGCAAGTGCCGGTTGGCGTTCTGAGATTTTTCGATTTAGAAGTTTCAGACCGAAGTTCAAAGTTGGCTAAGTACTGGGGAATATTTTAGTTTTTTCTTGCCTCAGTCGACCGGATGTCAGAAAAGTTAATAATTGCGCTTCTTGTGGGAAACAGATACCGCGATAGAGATTATCATACTTTGTGTATTCCTTGCTTAGGGCCTGAGCACGACGTTGTTGGCTGTCGCCTTGTGCTAGATTTAATAAACGCATCTATAAAGAGAAGGTTGGATTGTGCAAGGTTAGTCTTTGGGAAGCGGTGTAGTGGCCTGAAAAAATGCCGCGGATGTTCCACGCCGCTTCTCGAAGAAGAAGCGCAAGGACAAGGCAGTTAAGTTTAGGCTAGAAGAACCGTCTGTACCGGACGCGGTTCTTTAGAGGTGTCGGTGGAGCCGTGGCTCCACCGGAGATTTCTTTGTGTTCCCAGAGTGAGACCTTATTATTGCAAGATGTGGCCTCTCAGGAGGCAAGTCAGGCTGAGGGGCTTCTCAGGTTACTATACTCCCTCCCTTCCTAAGGTGGCTAGGCCCTCTCCTTCTGTTTCCCAAGGCTTCTCCCAGGGGCAGGCCAGGTTTAGCTTCAGTTGGTGTTACCCCTAGCTCTTCAGGTACTATGCCCAAGAAGCATATGCTTAAAATGGCAGAAGATTTGATTACTTTGATTAGGTTCTATGCCCCTCCTGCTAAGAGACCTCAAAAGTAGGGTGGAGCCTGAGCTGGGGGTTTTGAGCAAGCTTGATGTTTCAGAGTCTTCGGCTGAAGACTTGCAGGAATACTCTCCTTATTCTGATTCTGATGTGGATGATTCTACTCCTTCTGCTACTCCTCCTGAGGATTTTTCTTTTCAGAAACTCTTCATTCCATGAGGGAGCATTTTAAGTGGGAGGGTCAGGACTTCTCTGATTCCAGGAAACGGCTTAGGAATTTCTGTTTTACTCCAGCATAGGCCTTTGGCTATACCTCCTGTTTTGGACATAGTGGAAGATGTTTTTACAGAGGCTTCTCTTAATCCTGATTCTTTGCCTCCTGCTCCTGTTAAGCCGGATAGGTATTACAGGGTGCCTGAAGTTCATAAGTATCTTTTAAGAGTCCTAGGGCAGACCCAGAAACTGTTAGCCAGGGGCCTAAGGGTGTTAAGGCTTCTGTTGTTGAACCGTTCCTACAGACAAGGAGGCTAGGGCCTTGGATAGATGGGGAAAGAAAGTTTATACTTCTTCCACTCTTGCTATAAGGGCTCTGAATTGCCAGTTTCACATGTTGAAATACCAAAACTATCTCCTTTCACAATTGAAGTCTAAGGTTGATGCTCTGGCAGTAGGTATTGATTGTAAAGAGTTGCAAGATTTAGTACATGTTTCTGAACAGGTGGGTAAGCATTCTTTGCAATGTGGTTTTGATGCTGTACAGGCCTCGTCTAGGGTGGCTGCCACTGGGACTGTTCTTCGCAGGCACGCCTGGCTGAGGGTTCTGAATTTGTCTGAACATGTTAAAACAAGGATTTTAGATGCTCCTTTACAATCTGACGTGTTGTTTGGTCCTCCTGTTGAGACAGTCTTAAAGAAATGGAAGACAAGGCTAAGTCTATGCAGACTGTTAAAGATTTTTGCAGGTCCAGCCTCCAAAGTTTAGTAGAAATTGGCCTACTAAGGGGTGGACGAGTCCTTCTTATGATTCCCAGTCTAGGGGCAGATCTAGACGTGGGCGGGCAGAGCTCAGGGCTCTTTCAGGCCCAGAACAGGAGTTCTCCTGCACAGGCTTCGGTTGAGGGCAGGGGTCAGTCCTTTCGTAAGCAGACCCAATGACCTACCTTTTCAGCTGCCAGAGCCTGCTCGTCTGGCAGCACCTTTGGGAGGAAGGTTGGCACTTTTCAAAGAAAATTGGAGTTTAATTACCCAGGACAGATGGGTATTGGATATCATACACCACGGCTACAGGTTTTATTTCCATACCTTGCCTCCTTTCAAAGGCATGCCAGACGTTCCTCCTCCACAAAGAATAGAGGCTCACAAACAGGTTTCTCTGTTGCTCCAACTAGGGACCATACAGCCGGTCCCTCTGCCAGAAGTGGGCCTAGGATTTTATTCTCGCCGGGAACACGTGGAGACCAATTTTGGATTTATCTATCCTCAACACTTATCTGGACATTCCCAAGTTCAAAATGTTGACGTTGCAGCAGCTTTTACCTCTGCTGGGCAAAGATCATTGGATGGTAACTTTGGATCTCAAGGAGGCTTACCTTCATGTTCCTATCAGACTCAGTTGCAGAAAGTATCTGCCGAGCTGGGACTTCTCACTATCAGTTCTCTTGCATTGCCCTTTGGCTTATCTACTGCGCCCAGAGTGTTCACGAAAGTTCTGGCTCCAGTGATAGCTTTCTTCAGACTAAAAGGAATACAGATCTATCCTTATTTGGACGACTGCCTAATTCTGGCTCAAGGAAGGGAAGAGCTTCTTCATCATTTGGAATATGTGATAGCAGTGCTAAGATGCCTAGGGTATTCTGTGAACTAAATAAAGTCCAGTCTAGTACCCTCTCAAGACATGTGCTTTCTGGGTGTGAGACTGAATACAGCAGCCCAGATGGCCTTTTTAACCCCCGACAAACAAAAGAGTCTATCCCTTTACTTCCATCAACTATCTCATCAGTCCGGGCTGACTGCAAGGACAGTCCTTCAAGCCTTAGGGTTCATGGCATCTTGTATTCTGGTGCTTCCCAATGCCAAACTGCATATGAGGAAGCTACAATGGTATCTCAAAAATGTATGGACACAGCACTGCCAGGATCTGGACACTGTCATTCAAATAATACCTTGCATTCAGAAGGAATTTTTGTGGTGGGCTCAGGAATGTCACCCAAACAAGGGACCTCTGTGACCCGGCCAGAGGCAAGTCAGATTTTTAACGACAGATGCCTCAGACAAAGCTTGGGAGCTCATCTAAATGGAAAGTGGATACAAAACAAGTGGCCTGTCAGACTACAACATCTACATATCAACATGAAGGAGATGTTAGCAGTCCAGTTTGCATTAATAGCTTTCAAGGAATTCCTTCTTCCAGGACAGGTGTTGATTCTAACAGACAACACAACTGTCATGTGGTACATCAACAAGCAAGGAACGATTCTTATCCTCTATGCAGGCAAGCAGTGATTTTGTGGGAGACTGCTCTCAGTTTACAGCTCAATCTTCAGGCAAGGTTTCTGCCAGGAGCACAGAACTCCTTAGCAGATGTGTTGAGCAGAGCCCAATTATGGATCCCCCACCGAGTGGGAAATTGGATCCTCATGTATTTCAGAAATTGACAGTGTCATGGGAACTCCAGACATAGATCTGTTCGCTATTCTCCACTAAACCATCAGCTGCCAAAGTTTTGCACCTAAAAAGGTTTCATCCCACAGCTTGGAGAGTGGATGCTCTTTCTTTCAATTGAGCAATCTTCATGTGTATGCCTTTCCACCTCTGCCTCTCCTCCCAAAGGTACTTCTGAAGGTCAGGGACAGGACAAGCCAAGGATGATTTTATTAGCTCCAGATTGGCCTCGACAGCACTGGTACCCATTACTAAGAAGTCTCAGTACAGGAAGCCTCCATGGCCTTTTGCCTTCGGATTCCACACCACCTGTTGTCACAGGAGGACAGCCATTTGCTCAATGTCAGAAGCTTCACTCTCTGCACCTAACAATAACAGCCTGGCATATTCTGTTTTGAAACCATAATGGGCCTCCACTTCCTCAGCAAGTTTTGAATGTTATTTTGGAAGCTAGAAGGTTTCTAGTACAAGGAAAGTGCTGTCGCTGATAAAGCTGGAAGAGATTTTTATTTGGAGTGCAGCAAAAGATTTTGATGTTTCTGAGCCACTGAACATGTGTGTGGCTCTTCAATATCTTACTGAGTTACTAGACAAAGGTTTGTCTTTCTCTTCTATTAAAGTTCATGCTGCAGCAATTCCTTGACTCAGCTCACTATGATTGGCGCAATCTCACCATTGTTTTCTCATCCTTTGTTCAAGCAATTTTAGAGGGGCAAAGAATATAAGACCCCACCGAAGAGCTCCTACTCCTGCTTGGGATCTCAATTTTTGTGTTGGAGAAACTCTACTCTACAACCTTTTGAGCCTGCAGCTACTGCTGAGTTGAAATATTTATCATGGAAGACTGCTTTTTGTTGGCCATTACCTCCTGCAAGAAGGGTTTCTGAATTACAGGCCCTTATGGCAGTTGAGCACTTCTCTGATTTTCCATAAGGATAGGTATCACGTACTAATCCTTCCCTTTATGCCTAAGGTGGTTTCTAGTGTGGCTTTAAACCAGACTATTCATTTGCCTACTTTTTATGCAAATCCTCCAAATAAGGGGAAAAAGATTTTGCACACTTTGGATTGTACACAATGGCGAGATACGTTATTATTTGGACAGAACTAAAGGGTTCAGGCAGTCTCCAGCAGTTGTTTGTTTCTTTTGCTTTGAGTTCTCAGGGCAAGCCTGTGTCAAAACAAACTTATTTCTAAGTGGATTGGGTTTTGCATTGCTTTTCCTTGCCATTCCCATCATGGCAAGGAGGTTCCAGCTGGGATTAGGCCTCTCATTGTTCCACTAGGGCTACTGCCACTTCAACAGCTTTTTGAGGGAGTGGCAGCCATAGGATATTTTGGAGGCAGCTACTTGGAGTTCTGTGCATACTTTCTCTAGGCATTATCACCTGCCACTTTACTCTAAGTCCAGGGCTGGTTTTGCCACTGCGTGTTTTGCAGGGCATTTTGGCAGCTCCTGCTTCCTTATAGTTAGCCATCCTCCCTTACTCCTCTGCTTTTGGGATTTCACCCAAGTGTAAGGACTGCAGCAATGTGGAGATGAAGAACATAGTACAGTTTTGTACCTACTACATAAATGTAGATGTTCAAGCATCCACACAGCTGCAGTCCAATTCTTACCCTCCCTCCTTCCCTCTGTAGTTGGAGGTGGTTGTGTGGGTTGGGTTGTGTTATATTGTGTATATTGTATATATTGTACATATAGTTAGTGCAAGGGTGGTATGGGTTATTTGTTTGCTGTCTTTTGGTTTTGACCTTTATTTTTAAGGTCTTCTCGACATCTGGGGCAAGAAAAGACTGGAGGATATGACGCCGTCATGCGCGATTTGTACCCCTGATCGCCAGTTAAATGCGCTCTGGACCGACGGCCAGCCTTATTTCTTTGATATTCGGGCCGACCGTGGACAGCGGACTACCCAAGTGTAAGGACTGCAGCAATGTGGATCTTCGAACATCTACATTTATGGTAGGTACAAAACTGTACTTTTTTCTTTCATTCTACAATGAAACAGATAGGTAATAGGCTTCTGTGAACTTCCAAACCTCATCCTTGGGATTTTAGAGGGAAAGTTTGGGTACAGATTTATGTATGCCTCTTTTAGCTAAATATTTTGTAAGTTTCTGCAGAGGCAGTGTCAACCAGCCCTTCCTCTGCTCCATTTGTCTAGCATTTTTGTGTACTCTAGCAAATCCTCTACATGCCTAAGAACTGGCAATGCTCTTTGAAGAGGAACTAGACCAATCTGAAAACATTTTCTCAATAATGGAACACCATAGCTTTCAAGACTGTTAGATTTGCCTTCCTTTTGCAGACTTTCCTCCAGCTCTTTGTTTCCTTTTAAATTTTTGATCCGTGCGGTACTGGCTCTCTCTAATCCTGTTTGGGCAACTCCAATTGTCTCAAAATCATGTAAGCATTAAAAAAGTCATTAAAGGAAGAGAACAGATGACACTGCGCAGAAACTCATTTTAAGAGGAATTTTCCAACCTTCAAACCACACAGTCAGAATGTTTTCTGTTTCTCCTTGCCTTGCTAGTCTTCACCAACCTTATGACCCCATAGCAGGTCTCTTCCAAATGTCCTCCGTTTTTAAAATCTTCATCCCTATTCAGTCCTCTGAAGAGCCATCATTTTGGGTATTGACCCTTTAAAAATGTTACTTGTATTTCCAGCCCCATAAGATCTGGTGGTACTGGGTCATACTATTAGTCTAGTAACAGCCTGCTGGTGTGATTCCGAACTGTGCATTGTGGGGAATTACTTATCACTTGTATAGACTATTAAAGATATCCTCTCTCTTGTTTCTTTCCCTTCCTCCAAGTCTATTCCAAACTTTCTTTTGAGGACACGCTCAAAAGAGGGGATTGGCAA
>NW_025053666.1:0-8939 GCF_019279795.1 Protopterus annectens | reverse complement strand
TCTCAACCTATTAATGCAGTAAATCTGAACAAGACCAAATATATTGGGGAACATATAAACAGTACTAAAATTGCTCTTGTATAAATTGAGACAGTTGATAGAATAACAGTTCTCACTTTAGCATGCATTTTCTGAAGGTTATGAAGTCTGAAACTCAGTGTACATTATTTAGTGACTTAATTCCTAAATGATTTGCCAGAAAACTACAAATTTTATGAAGAACAAACCAAAAATGAGAAGCAAAAATCTATTCATTCTTTGAAAATCTGACAGTTGGGAGGTATAGTTCAGCCTCGCCTGTCTGAGTTTGCTGCCCATCCCCCTAACAAAATCCTCCATGGTTGTATGGAGCCCTGCAGCCATTCCAATGAACCATTACTTGGCTATTTACCCATTTACCATAACACTAATGTGTATACTGCTTTACTTCTATGATGAGCTGGACTTCAACTGAAAAGTTTTGATTTTACTTACAGCACAAACACTAAGTAATCTACAAACAAAGCAATGCAGTCTCACAATGAAAACTTAGCATTAAAACTTCTGCCCTAGGAAAACTCACATTCATTGAAACAGCATTGAAACCTACATTCAAAGAAAATACTTTTTTACAGTGGCAGATAAAGATTAATTTTGGGTAGTTTTCAAACGGTAGGCCCCTTGCATATGAAACATACATGTGTCTTTGATACACCTTCTCATTGTACTAAATTATATTCCTTGTACAATACAGTACAGTTGTTAGAGGGCTGCTTAAATTTGTTTTGAACATTTTCCAGTAAGCAATGAAACTAAAATGCATACACCCATAATGGCAAACTGCCCAGTTCAGAACATTTATCATAAAAAGTCTACTCAGACTTCCACAGTCCACTCATTATCAGTAAATATGCACAATCTCTACAGTCCTACACATTATCAGTAAATATGCACAATTCTATAGTCCATTATCTGTAAATATGCACAATCTCTACAGTCCGCTATCAGTAAATATGCACAATCCTGAAGAAGTAAAAGTCATCTAAATAATTCCACATTAAAGCAGTCCTGTAACTAATGAAGAGGTTGCTGCTAGCAAACACCTTTATATTTCTGCTTTTGTTTCATCAAAAAATAAAGTGTCTGTTGCCCCTCAGGAATAAATTGCCTATATTACATTAAAAAAATTATAATCTAGTAATATTGCAAGAGGAAGTGGATGGCAAACTGTTAACAACAGATCTCATAGTTAGGGTATCTTCATTCTCAGTATGGCAGCATCCTTCCCTTTGTGGGAGTAGAACCCACAGCCTCTCTGCATCAAAAGCAAGTACACAACCTGTTATGCTATTAACAAGATAAACCAACTTCACTTAAGCAACACTAAACTTCTGTTCCCCTGCAGCTCTCAGCTCCTTGTAAATCTACTCAATACTCACAACTGCATCTCAACTTCGCGAGCACAAGAAAACTGGAAAAAGCCAAAATGTATTGGGGGGGGGTCAAAAGACCAAAAACCAGGGACACATTAAACATTGCTTGTATAATCTTGGAAAGTTGCTAGAATAAAATGCTGTGTTACCACCGGTGAGAGCATTTTACTGCCACAGGTCCCTGTGTAAAAACAGTCAGAGCAACATACCACTACGCCTCAAATCAGCTGCTTTGTAGGAAAGAGGAATGCTGCTGTTACCACCATACATTTTACGCTACAAGGTCCCTCTGTGCAAAACAGCGTCAGAGCAATATACCACTAAGCCAAATCAGCTGCTTTGTAAAAGAGAGGGAAGACTGAAACTTAAATGGCTATCATTTAGTGAATTCAGTTCTCACCATAGCTGTCAACCTCTTAGTACAAAACACCTGACAAACCCAGTAATGAGGGAATAGAGCCCTCAAAACATATTCCAAAGTGAATTCAGTTCTTGCCATAGCTGCCTTCAACCTTTAGCACAAAAAATCCTGGATCTAAGCCAATAATGGGGAATACAGTCCCAAAAATAGGGAATAGACAGATTTCAAATATTCATCTTAAAAACTTAGAAAATTGCTAGAATAAAAGGTTGTGTTACGGTTGTGTTACTATGTATTTTCTGAAGAACACATGAAGTCTGAAATTCAAATGCCTGTCAATTCTACTCGCTGACAGAACAAAAAACAATTTTCAGCAGAGACCCAGGGAGAAATACTGCAGACACGCCTTTTGTAAAATGGCAGTAGGCACCAGGAGCAAATCCAATAACAAACACAGAGAGTGAGATGCAGACTCCACACAGAAGGCACCCCAGCCAATAATCATCAAAACCAGAAAAACCTATAGCCAGGAGGCACACAATACTACCACTGCACCATCAAATATGCAAGAAATTAAACATTCAGAAACCTGAAGTCTGAAATTCAAATGCCTGTCAATTTTATTTTAACATTTGTAATCAGGACAGTCTGACTTGGAACAACAAAAACATTTCAGCAGAGGCCCAGGGAAGAAATAATGCAGACATGTGTTTGTAACATGGGAGGACACAAAGCAAACCCACACAAACACAGGAGGAAGATAAGCAAACCCCAATAAAAGAAGGCACCCCAGCCAAAGAATCAAAAACTGAGGATCTGCAATCAGAGGCAAACAATGCTACCACTGCACCACATCAAATATCACATTGCAACATTTCGGCAAACCATGATATTATGAGGAACAGATCAGATCAAATATGAGGCAAACATCTGCATTTTTTTTACAAATGGTGGTGGTGGTAGGGAATTCAGGTCTTTAACACCTCTCATACAAGTTGTACAGGGTTCAAGCCTGAGGTATTCCCTACCACACGCATTAAATAATCTGTAGAAGCAAAACCACAAAAACTAAAATGTACTTCTCCTTTTGGGTGCCAAAACCATCATTATGAGAGTCCAATCAAGACAAAATGAAGTGTAGAAGAATAAAAATATTTCAATGCATTGGCTGCATGACAGCTTAATAGGTCTAGATGGAAACAAAAAAGGTTGTGAGGCATGAAAAATAACTTACTTTTTTAAATAAGCAATGGAATGCCAGTCAAAATCAAGTATAAGAAAAACAAGCAGCACTCAATCCAAACCACTTCTTGCACTGCAGTTCTAATTTATAATTTAGTATTCAGCTTTTATTATTAAAGTAACAAGTAAATATGCTGAAAGTAGAAAATCTCTGATGCCCCCACTCTGTAAAATGTAAATGTTCCTTATCCAAAAAAAAGACCTGCTTGTCTGACATCTACTTGTTTCCATGGGGAAAACATGATCAAAGTAAGAAATGAAAAGCCAAACAAGAAATAAGCTCAAGATACATTGCTTAAAAGGTGTTGATTACTGTACTATGGGTTATGTGACCACAATGCATTGGCAAGTACCAGTTTACGGGTAAAGCTTGCAGAGATGACTGGAAGTCTCCCAAGTGGTAATGAGATTCCTAAAATAATGTAATTCTGTCCTTTATTACTAAATACTGGCAAGTATGCATTTCCAATACCCAAGGCTTAGTAAGATTGGGCAGGATTCACACGGCCTCCGTGGTAAGAGAGTTAGCAAGTCTTACATGGAGGACGACAGTTAAACGGTGTGTGATGTCAGCATTGGGCCATGCATATTCATGAGGGCATGATGACTCACACCTAAGGCTAACAGTCCGTAAGAAATTAGGGCATGTCCGCAGGGTGAGTCCTGCAAAATGGACACGCTCTAGAAGAGTAACAGTCCAAAGTAAACCCCCCACGAGAGTCCGCGAATTTCAAACAAACACAACACATGCCCCCCACAGACTATCAACATAAAATGTAAAAATGAACATGTTATATATTTTTTTATAAGTTTTAAAGATGTTTGCCTGTAATTGCACTCGTTTGTGCGGGTGTGCCCGTCGCTTAGCCACAGTTAGCAGTCAGTGGAAAAGCATATAAGATCTAAATATGCAAAGTAAGCCAAGAAGCAATAGCGTAGTGGTAGAGACGTTGGCTGAAGAGGAGGCAGTCACGGTTCGAGCCCCAACAACATCAATTTTTATTTCTAGTGAAATAAGCACGGAACAATTCCCTGACATATATCTACATATATATAATTATATTTTATGTAAAATGTAATGAAATGGGCCAAGTATTTTGAAGAAATGTGAGATAATAATAAAAAAAAAATGTCAGAAGTGCCTATAGCTGAGCTACGCTCTAACAAGCTGAGTATATCTGCCCGTAGGTGAGCAGTGGTTTAACAGGTGTAAAATGAGTGCCCGGGGTTGAGCAGCATTTTAATACCCTGAAACTGTGTGCCCGTAGCTGAGCTGAGTGTAATATGCGTGCTGACAGCCAAATGACACGTAAACCAGCGTAACCCGTTAGCGCGGAGCTGCGCACCGCGCCAACAAGCTAACCGGCAAGTTGAGCAAGCTGTATCAAAACTGCCTTTACACAGACACACCTCCTAGCCTGTGTAGACAGTCATAAAATAAAAAAGCAATGGCTTGGCTCGAACTCAGGATACCATGCACCATAGTCAAAGTACTGAACCACTAAGCCACGGCAGTTGCTCTTAGAAATGCAGTATTAGCATATATATAGGAATGAATGGAAAGAGAAGCATGACAAGCAAGGATTTTGTAGAAGTGATACATTTCCAAAATGGCCAATCACCTGCAGATAAGTGTGGGAAAAACGGCATATATAAGCCCATAGGCAGGAATACGCAACATAACTATTGATTGTGGAACTACATTTGCGATCAGGATGGCAGGTGTAGAGGAAGGGAAGGAGTAGTTAACGAGCGCGCGGTAGGGTGTTGAGGAGTCCAAATATATGGTTTGGCACCTCGTCCATGATCATGGTAACTCATGGGGAATATTGGAATCTGTAGGGGAGCATACAAGGCTGAGAAGCGTGGGACGGTTGGCACATGATATCACCAGTGCCACAGGAATGCCAGGACTGGTGAACAGGTCGTTACCACCATGTAGACCTGAAGAGATGGAAGCAGGACCAACTGAACCGTTGGATCAGGAGGCCTAGCAAATGCCCAGCCCCACTACTGAAGTAAGTTACATGTAATTATTTATGTAGAAATTAACCTAAGCTGATATTATGGAATGTGTATTCCAATATTACTTCATTTATATTACACATGCAGGTATCCGTTCTCTTGAATGATAGAGCCTATGCGTAGGCTTGATATGATTCCGCGTCACCAGGCAGGTTAGTAATTCTCTCCCTGTAACTGTTAAAAAATAATAAGTATGACAGCTTGCAAAAAGTGCAATTAACTATTAGTCACTTGTTAATAAAAAGTTCAAGTAACAGTGTAAGAGAGATTCTGCTAGTACTGTGTGATTACATAAGTGTGATGCAGCCTGTAATCAAAATAAAAATGAAACAAGTCTGAAATAAAAGATGTTTCCACCTGTAATGCTCAATAGTACACTTAACCTGCAGCAGACTGTAAATTACAGCTACACAAGCCTGAGTACAACACATGTGTGAAATATATCCCCGTTTAAAATCCTGAAACATGACAAGTGAGACTGTTGGAAAGGATTATTTGTAACCAAGTAAAACATGTCAATAAAGCCTAAATTAAGTACCATCCTAAATAAAACAAGTGAGAGTGTAAGAAAGAGGTATGGCTCCACCAAGAAAGTTGCTAACTCCTGAATAAAGTATACGTCAGTACAGAAATTAAATGAATATGACAGGCACAAGCAAAGAGTGAAATATTATTGCAATAAAGTATGGAAGCTGGAATATCACCAGCCCACAATTTGGATATTATATTTGCTGTACCTTTGCAATATGCAGATAGTATGGTTGTATGGAAATATCAAACTTCCACAGTTGTCTAGAGCCATATAAATCAAATGTAGCAGGATGCTGTAGCTAGACAGAGCCAGATATGAAAGTGAATGAATAAAAAATGCAATGTATATTAATGTAGCAGTAGCGTTCCCATCACCAACATGCCTAAGTTTGCATATAAGAAACTGTAGTCAGACCTGCTTAGAGTGTATATATCTGCAGCTAGTAGAAATGTACAGCATATGTATAAGGTATTTGAGATTTGTTAATGAAATATTTCTTCAACATACCCTATAACCACAAATAATTCATTCCACATGAAATGGGTATGTGTATTCACAATTGTAATTCCCTGGACATTTGTCCTGGGTGGTTCATACATACTGCATATGCGTTGATGCATGTGCCCTGTTCATACATCCAAACCTGATGGCCTGTTGCCATCAATCAACCTACATGCTGTTGGATTGTGTACTGTTATTTCAAATTATGCATGTGTTATACTTGCTGTTCAATGTCTTGAATTTATGGGTGTTTGGTTAATGGGAATACTAATGCATGTATTTACAACTAATTGTGAAATGGTATTGTTTATTTACTAGCAAACTGTGTCATAAAATATTGCAAAACATAGGAAGACAGGGGAAGGCAGGTTGCAGCAGACCCTCTCCACACCTCAGCTGGGCGAGTGCACCTGGCACTAGTGCCCAGGCGGCGGATCCTCACTCCAGTGGCCCTGTGCAAATGCTTTGGGTGGGGCGCTGCAAGGGATGGGGCTCGTCCCCTCTGCAAAGCGTGGCCCAGAAGGAGAACTGTCCACTCACCCTCCATAGTGTGTCGGACGTGGTGCATGGGGAATCAGGCATTCTGTGCTTGAGCCCCTCTCGCCAGCTTGTGAGGCACAGGTGGCACAACTCCGCGGGCATGCCTGCACTTACGTCCTACCTTAGCACAGCCCCATTTGGGCAGTGAGAAGGCACAGTGAAGCAGCTTTGCCCATGGGCCAGGGGATCAGTCTCCAGTTCCACTGTGTGCTATCTAATAGGCTCATGAGCTCTGAATATCCAAACATCCGTCCCGTCGAGGTATGTTCCCCACATGTGTCATACACCACCCATATATGCATCTTGTTTTATGTATCTATTAACCTCCCCTACCTACACTCCCCAACTATACCTACTTCGTACCTTACTGACATTCCCTCTCACCTGAAAAAAAAAGGCACTCTGTTCCCATAAGAGTATATACATAGCTGCCATTTACTTAGACATGTCTACTTTGAACATGTGAACTGGCAATTACAATTGGCTTAGCCCACAACAAATATTGTTGTCCTCACCCTCTCCAGGGGTGGAAGTTTCAAATTCACACCAAAATTACATGTATGCACAGCTGTTGCCCGATAAAGAAATGTGAAGCTATGGGCCTTTTCCTACACCCTTACTGCAAATCCACAGGCTTATTTCCCTACTGTCCTACCCTCTTTGTGACCCCTTTTTTCACCCACTTTCCTGTCTCCCCATTTTCATTTTCAAAATTAAGCGTGTGTGCAGAGTAAGCACTTTTAAGCAGTTGTAGCACAGGTATGCTCTTGTGATAGCTTACCTCACGTGTGTGTGTCTTGTGACTAAGCAGCCGAGAATGCGCATGCATGAAGGCTCGGCGCAAACCAGTGCTACCCACTTACAACTGCTTAAAAGTGCCTTAGTCACTCTGAATGACAAGGCCTGTAGTCTCAACTCAGAAGCAAGGAAATAAAATCCCACTGTCAGTCAGACAGGACCTTGGAAACAGTAGTCTGCGTGACTTAGCACTAAGCCGCCCGAGCTGCTATACAAGAACACTGTGCTGAAAGGAAATATATCATGTGAGGAAATAGTAGGAATGAATGTAGGGGTATAGGAAGTCTAGTACACAAAAGCATGTCATGTATATTTACTGTCAAATCTAGTGGATTTGTAAAATATTAGTGCGTGAAGAGAAACAGCCATGCTAGTTGGTAGCTAGTAGGTAATAATATCACAGTAGCACCTTGCAAGCCACACACATACTCAGAGCAGGATAAACACTGCCATATTTGAATAGTTAAAAGCCCAGACATAGCAACTGTGACTGAGTTACAGGAATGTCCCTGATTTGAAAACAAATGTTAACTGTGCCCCACTGACTCCCTGTGAAATGTACGAACGGTAGGCAGAAATGTGTTACAACACATGCAATGGTAACTATGAATTACTGAAAGTATGCACCACTTGCACATCACAAATGGTGTAGTAATACATATGCTCAAAATAACCCACAGTCACAACTGCAGAATATCAGAAAATTTCATGGGTGTATCCCACTGATATGTACCATTCCATGAGGCTGATAAAAGATGCACCTGAGAGTATCTCAGGCCTGCTCAGCAGCATAATCAAATACCCTTCTAGGTGTCAAGGCCTACACCATGGCCAGACCACACTGCATGCAGTACCACCCTGCCACAACAAACACATAGGGAATTGCTGCTCAAACAGATATAGCAAGTATTACAAGGTGTGAATGTAAATGGAAAATAGGAAAACCACAGCAGCACATTACAGTAAAGACACCTGGCAGGCATACAAGGAGTGAATGTAAAGGGCAAATATTGAAGCCATAGCAGCAAATTGCAAGAGCCACTGCTATCTACCAGTTACACCACAAGTCCCACAGGAAAGCACACACACCCATATACACAGTATTACTAGTCTTAGGTGTCAGTTTACATACACACTGAGAAGAGGAAACTGGAGGAAGGAATACTCAGGTTACAGTACAGCATGCATTGCAGTGTCTACAACACAGCCTGAAATATGAGAGACATACCAACCGTTACACTCACAGAACAGTGTCCACAGCATACCAGCATGGTCCACACCCTGATAATCTGAAAGGGCTACATCTACCTAACATACCTTTTTATAGCACTGTCCTGAAATCACAGTGGGAACTTCCATCACTACACAACAGGCTGCATGCAATTAGTAAATGCTGGCTAACAATTGGTGCAGATGCCATCACATAGACATGTGCAGATACCTACAAAAGCATCCTGTACTCCCAGTCCACACATGCAATACTTTCATTGCACCCTCTGGAGGTAGAGACAGAGAGAGAGAAAGAAAG
>NW_025053665.1:0-8906 GCF_019279795.1 Protopterus annectens | reverse complement strand
TAACAACTATTATATCCTTGCAGTATGAGATCCTCTGACCTTTTTCCTGTTTATGTCTCCCAGGTACCATCTCCTGTGAACGCCTCTGTGTATACCCCCCAGGAGAATGATATTATCATAAACTTCATAGTACTACATCACAGAACTCTTTTGGATGCAGGGCCCATGATCTGAGGATCACCCTGTGGAACAAGCTTGTCCACAGGGTAAATGATATCAGCCTGCATAAACACAGTTATGAGCGGGGACATCATTGCACTGATCTCATCCGCCACACCAGTCAGTGTACTGCTGCATTTAGGGGGGACCAGCTTGCAATGGGGGGGGTCATGCCATCCTCCCCCACTGACACATGCTGAGGATCTCCTCACCAGCCTTGGGGCACCTGTCCACCAGTTAAGCCAGTAACATGAAGATAGCATTGTGGAGGTGGGTGCTACTCACACAATGGATGAAGAGCATGCAGGTAAGGCCCCAGGGCACATTAGTAGACCACTGTTGCTTATCCATCTTCATCTGTAAAGTATATGCATGCATATGTCAGATAACCATACCTCCTTAACTTTTCCCATTTTTCTTTACTTTTTTTTTCCTTCTCCTTTGTCCTAAGGTATCTTTTATCACATTCTACTCCTCTAACATCCCAAGTCTATTCTTGCTAGCCTCTCAACTTTCTTCTACATTCTCTTACTTTCACACTTACCTGCAGAATTTCATACTTCACTGATTGTCATCCTCGACAGTCTACTCTCTTGTCTCTGGTATCCTGCTGCCTTACCTCTCTATACCTCTCCATACTTCTCTTATTCCTCTCTCTTAATTACTGCATTCACCATACTCTAGCTTCTCTGTTCCCTACCTATTCTATAACCTCCAACTCTGTGCTCCTCCTTTTAACCTAACCCTTCCCACCTTCTATCAGACCTATAGCGGCTCATCTCGCGGCTTCTGCCCCACACCTGCTTTATGGCTTACTCTCCTCCCCCTCTGCCCCATCGTTCTCTATCACCTTAGAAATATACCCCATACAAGGGGACGCCATCTTTGTTCTCCTACCCTGACCCTTTCTGTGCACCCCGCTCCCCCTTGACCTACAGTAAGTGAACTCTTGCTTTATATGCGGGAAAACTGTTCATTTGGGAAAGACTACTTGCTTTTATCCTTCTTTTTAAATTTTTAGCTGTGTAAATACTTGGGGCCCCCTCACCCATATGCTTAAGCCTTGGTACGGGACTGTAACAAGCGGTTCTACTGCCGTTGAAGTGACTATAAATTGTTATTGCCCTATCTAATGTGCAGAGTTAATTTAACCACCGAATTACTGCTTATTCTTTGTACAGAGCTTATTTAACCAATGAAGTAACGCTTAATTAAGCCTGTAAAGAATTGTGCAGATAAACATAGTGATTATATGTGCAGAGTTAATTCAACCACTGAAGTAACGCTAGAAAGCGTTGTACAGATAAACATAGTTAATTTATATGTGTAGAATTGATTTAACCACTGAAGTAACACCTAGTTGCAGTAGCTTAAACCTTTAGCTTTTCACGGGACTGTTATAAACAGCTCTACTGCCATGGAAGTGACAACAAATTGTTATAGTGCAGAGTTAACTGAATCAATATATTAACACTTATTCTATGTGCAGAGTCAATTTATACATTGTAGTAATGCTTAATTGTGACTATAAAGCATTGTGCAGATAAATATAGTGAAATTCTAGGTGCAGAATTAATTTTACTACTGCAGTAAAACTTAATTCACCGTATATGCTTATGCCTACAAAGAGTTGTGCACTGGGGACTGGAACAAGCAGTTCTACTGCCGCGGAACTGATAATAAATTGTCATAGCCCTATTCAACGTGCAGAGTTAATTTAACCACTGTATTCTCACTTAAGTCACCGCATAAGCTCAAGCCAACATAGCGCTCAGCACGAGGGTCTGTAAGAAGCAATTCCACTGCCGTGGATCTGAAAATAACCTTTGGTACTGCCCTACCCTAAGTGCAGGTGTTGATTTAACCACTAAAGTAATGCTTAGTACCTACATAACACCTTTACTATAGCGACTGTATGCCTCTATTTCCCATGTTTAATTAATACCAAAAGCCAGTACAAACTGTATTTATGCAACTGCTGAATGGAATCTGTGTCAGTTCTTATGTTTAGGCTTAAACCTTGTTAGCAACTCACTTGTAGACTATTGCAGTACTACCTGAATATGTCTGTCTGTCTATTTGAACTATCCTTGGACTAGGTTCCTTTAAAGTGTTGTGTTCTGACCATGTAAAAGTTGTTTGTTAATGCATTATTTTTTAAAGCAAATGCAGCTCTTTTTATCCTAGCTATTTGTCTGTGTTATGAAGGGGCTTTAGAATTCCTGGTAGTACCTGATAAATACTGTAATTATTGTATGTTTTGACAAACAGAGTACTGTGATTTCCTGCTGTGGTTAAACATGCAACTGTCTATGAAAACATTTTGCTTGCTCTCTAGCTCACATATTGTTTTCCTCACTACTTTTTTCTCTCGTTCTACATGTACCAGCCTTGTGTTCCTGTACGTCCCTGCAATAGACCAGCTGAATGTACCCTGCTGGACGTCTAAGAAAAATAGTCCTAAATTAAGAATTAACCTACCAGCTCCCTGAGAGACCTTTCCTTGATAAAAGACAGTGAAAGTATGTGTTGTTATAGCTACTAGAAAAATTCTAATAATAATTTTTTTATAGATACTGCTAGGTTAGGCAAGCTTCCCAGTCAGGTTAGCCAGCAGCCAAACCCCCCCCCCCCATTTAGCTTTTTAAATAACCCTTACTTCCAGCTTATACACTCTTTATCTCTAACTAGTTTATCTCCTCTCTCTCCCTTTGCCTGAAATCCCCTTTGAGACCTATTTGCTGCAATAAAGTGACTGACCACTAGATGGGCCTCAATACAAGCTTTCTGTATATTTCATTTCTTCACCTATTCTTAACCATACCTATCTAACTCTGTTCCCAGTTTTCTTTGACTTACTGTTTTACCTTCTCTCCTATGTCAGATAACCATACCTCCTTAACTCTTTTCCCAGTTTCTTCTGACTTACTGTTTTACCTTCTCTCCTTGTCCTAAGGTATCTTTTATCACATTATATTTCTAACATCCCAAGTCTATTCTTGCTAGCCTCTCAACTTTCTTCTACATTCTCTACTTTCACACTTACCTGCAGAATTTCATACTTCACTGATTGTCATCCTTGACAGTCTACTCTCTGTCTCTACCTCCGCTTTTCCCTGGGCTCACTCCCCCTACTCTGCCCCAATTCCCACCCCCAGTGCTCCTATATTTATTCCTCCAAAAGCCACACCCCCATTACATCTACTCCAGTCAAGCAGATCACATCATTACCTCTCCCAACCCCCATTATCACAACACACCCACTGTTACACTACCTCTCATCCCTCCTTGTTACATCACCCCACCTATTTATATATCTGCTAACCTGCTTACAAAACTCTACCTCCCATTCTTCTCCCACTTTTCAAACCAATACAATGTCTATATCAATCATTCCATACCAATTCCAAATATTAATCTTGGTCTCACTCTTACCTCCTCTAACCACCGCCTATCTCTTAACCTCCTATGAACAACTTCTATACTCTACCCTTCCCTTCCCCTCCAAACACACTTCAACACCACCATTAGCTATCTCTCCAAACTTCCTAAATTTCATATCCAAACCCAGCTACCTACTAGCCAAATGTCATCGACTAGCACACATTAAGTATACCAACCTAAATACTAGAAAATTATTTGATTATTATTGTAAGCCCCTCCACCCTAAACACATAACACTCCTCCACTCCTTACTAGATGGGGACATTCATCCTAACCCTGGCCCAAACTATACCCTTACCATTGCAAACTGCAAGAATAATACTAGTACCCTAGCCCCTACCAAACCATCTAACTCACTCTCTATAGCCCATCTCAATATATGCAGCATTTGCAATAAAATTGCTCAACTTCATGCCCTCCTAGATGTCCACCTATTTGACATCCTATGTTTATCAGAAACTTGGCTAAAACCAACTGTTAAAGACAATGAAGTCACCCCACCTGGTTACAATATCATTAGACTAGACTGCACAGCCAAAAGGGAGGGGGGTAGCAACCCTTTATAAAGCAGAGCTACAAGTTAGCACTGTAAATCTTAGTCCACCTTTAGACAATAGTGCCAAAATACTTATCTCTAAATTTCAGGTCAACACATGTAAAGCCATAAATATTTTTTATATGTTTTCCCTCCAGGAAATAACATCAGTACACTTGAGAATATCCTTAACTGGCTTTCTATTAATCCCCACAAGAAACCATAGTCCTAGGAGACTTTAATATCGACAGGAAGTCTTGTAGTAATACACCCCCCACCACCCATAGTAACCTTTATGATTTCTCACAAACTATTAACTCTACCAGAACTGATCCAACAACAAAGGTACCTTGGACTGGATACTTACTAATAGTCCTCATCAAACTTACAAAGTGGGAAACCCCTCCCAGATGACCAAGTGACCATTCACTAACTTATATTATCAAATATAAAACCAACCTAACCTTCCCTAACACTTTCAGAACAGTATGCACCAAAAGAAAAACCCAGAACTTTTCCAAACAGAACTCAAACAATGTAATTGGTCACTGTTAAAATCTCTGCCACTCAATGAAGCAGTAAAATACTTCAATTCCACATTCTTAGCCATCCTGGACCACCACCAATCCTGTTAGAAATAAAGCTAAACTGGCCCCTTGGCTTTTAATAATACTAGGCAAAAAATCCTTCTCAGAAACAAACCCCAAAATGGCATACTACTAAGAATCCTACAGATCAACAAACCTTTAGGCAAATAAAACAAACAAAAAGCCATCCTGTTAGATAAAAAGAACTTTTACCCCCAATTACAGAAAACCTACCAAAGGAACCACAAAAGTTTTGGACTACCATTAACAACCTTCTATACCCAGGTCAATCTATCACTCCCAATCCACTAGGCTCTAACCCTGAGAATCCCACACATACTGCTAATGTTCAATTCTTTCTTCACAGCCCCATCCAAACTCTTGCTAGCCATCTATCTCCTGATACCTCAAAACTGCCTACTTCTACTAAAACCCACCCTCATCATTTCATTTACAACCAGTGGCTAATTCCTTTTTTTCCCCCTTCTCCAAAATTAAAACCTACCACCCCTCAGCTGCCCAAAATTTCCCAAAATTTCCCCAAAAGGAGCTAAAGCCATTGCCAATTCCATCTCCATTCTCATCAATAGAACCATTAGTGAAGGAACTATCCCATCTATCGGGAAAAATTTTCCCATATCATCTCACTACAAAAAGGGGAACTCCAATGACTTCTCTAACTTTCTCCTAGCTCTGCTATCTCCTCTTGCAAAAATAATGGAAAACATCCATAAGCAACTACTTAACCACCTTCTCCATAACAACTTACTTGCCAACTGTCAACATGGATTCAGACCTTTCACGGTACCACCACTGCCCTGCTATCCTTCACAGACTGTAACAATAAAAATCACAACAAAATATTCTTTCCTCTGCAGTCTTTGTTGATTTATCTAAAGCTTTTGACATGATTAATCACCAACCTTTTACACATACTGAAACCCCTTTCACTCGATCCTCTAGCCATGAATTGGTTCAAATCTTACCTAGAAAACTGACAGCAGGCTGTACTCTGGCAAAATAAACTATCTAATCACCTTCCCATTTCCTTGGTGTTCCACGGGGCTCCATGTTAGGCCCACCCTATTTTCCATTTATATTAATGACCTTCAATCAGAAACCACACACCAACTGCATTCAATATGCAGATGACTTACTATAATCTGTTCAGCCACTTCTCAAACTGAACTTCAGTCTTTTACCCAAAAAAGCTTTCAATACTGTAGAACAATGGTTCTCAAACCGCTGTTCCTCCTTGTATTTTTCGGTTTTTTTAGGGGTCACCACGGAACTCCTGCTAATGATTGGCAGAATTTTACCGAGTTGCCAGCTCACACAACCTTCAATGAAGGTAGCCATGCATGTCCCCCCACAGAAGACGCTTTAGCTGAGAATCAAACAGGACAGCATCTTACTGTGAGGAAAACTACACTGTTACTCTTCACACCAACCCGAAAGTACCCTATACATTTCACCACATCTAATAATGGTTTTATTTCTCCTGACCTAACCACTAAACTCTTAGGAATAACAATAAACAATCTCAACTTTGATACTCATATAAACAGCACAATAAAATCAGTTAACAAAAAACTGGGATCCCTTTTACAGAATCAAACCCTTTTTAAAGTAGCTAGGACCGCTATACCCAGAACTCACTTAATCTCCATTCTACTCTATGCTTCACCTATATACACTAATCTTTCTAGAAACAATCACAACAAACTGGCAACATCCTATAAAAATTTGCTAGTTTTTACAGGCTCTCCTTTCAGAACTCATCACTATCTGAATCTAAAACAACTTGACTGGCTAGAATTTCTTAACCAGCTTTTCACCAGCTTGCTATAACCCACAAGACCCCGTTTAACCCACCACCCAATACCCCTAGCCTCATTACACCTTAGAATAATCTCAAGAACTTACGCCCCCAAATAAACTGCTGATCAATACTTACAGATCCCAAAAACTCAGCAGGTGACTCCTGTTCAACACTGTTGGAAAACTATGGAATCTACTACCCACTGAACTCACAACTCAGACTTCTCTCTCACTTTTAAAAGGAATCTAAAACTATTTCTCAAAAACACTGGCATTGCCCCGTACTAACCCTGACTAACTTTTTCCTTTACACTAATCATACCTACATCTCTATAATCTTACCCTTAAAGAATCAAATACCATGTTTTGCAAATAAAATGTATGTATATATGTATATTGTATCTGTTGTACATTACCCCTTTTCTGCTACTGCTCATTTTCTCACTTTAGTATTGTATTTGTACTTTTTAAAAATAATGTTTTATGAAACAATAGCTGTTTTTTTTGTTTGATCTGTTATGACTTTTATATTAATTCTGTATGTTTCTTGAGTTTTTTTCCCCCCCTCTACTGAAAATGGACATGTATCCAGCTAGACTAGCGTCAACAAATTTTATTTATTTTATTTTATTTTTCATTTGTTGACCGGGCTACTCTAGCAGATATTTCCATTTTCCAGAGGAGAAAACTCCCGGGAAAAAAATAAAGGAAAACATACTTGTGTTTTAAAGAAAGTTTTAAGAGACAGAAACTAACAACTGTACAGTTACCATTATTACTAAGTGAGTTAATTACTGACTCCCCAGTTACAGTCCCAAAAATACTTATATAAATATAAAATACTAAGTATGATAAAGATAACTAAATTAAATAATTTCTACCACACACAGTTAAAGTCAAAGACATCATATAAAGTTAAAAATACTTTGAAGAAAAGAAAAGGTAGGAAGTAAGAGAAAAGAGAGCTAAGAATAAGAGAAATTAGAAGAGGTTAGTTGTGGAAAGGAGAGAAGATAGTAAAAAAGAGAGCAAGTAAGAATAAAGCAAAGAAGTAATTAGGAAAAAAAGTGGCAGAAGAAGAGGAAAGCCAAGTGGATGATGGGGTGAAGTAGGAGATAGTAATGAAGTAGAGTATGTAGTGGAAAGATTAATCAGGTTTACTACAGGGCACAGCCAGTGATTTTGGAAGTGCAGTTTAATGTTTTGTTTGAAAAGAGGTAATGATGTAATCTTTTAAAGTTGTGGGGAAATAAATTCCATTTTTTACCTACTGAATTGGTGAAAAGGAGTCACCAGCAGGGTTTTTTGATTTTATAGAACTAGCCAATAGTTTTCTGGAGGAGGGGGAGAAAGATTATTATAATTTTGAGTTTAGAGAGTATAGGGTTCATTTTGGTACAAAATGGGGAAAGTATTGTTGGAAAGATATTTTTAAATTTGGGAGCCTAGGGGTTTTAGGTTTAGACAGGGTGTGTTCTGTAGGGGGTCCCAGAAAATGTTTTAACAGGACCAATTTGGGAAATTGTTTTTTTAGGTTGGGAAAAAAGGAAAAAAGAGAAGAGTGGAAAAAGATGGGAGGAGCAATCCTAGTTCTAGAGGAAAGTTGAAATGGTCTAATATGATATAAATCCTATTTTCCAGACAAGTTTTATGGGGTTGTTAAGTTTGGGTTTAAAGAGAATTATTATCAATTGAATACCAACAGTTTAGTTAGATCAGAGATGATATCATTTTTAGAAGTGTGAATTTTCCTAGAAAAAGAGGGGGAATTTTTCTTTAGTAAGAGGAATATAGAGAACCATGTTTGTGGAAAAAACTTTTGAGTATGAGATCAAGTTCTGAGGGAGAAGATGCAGAGCAGATGAGTGTGAATCATCAGCATATTGAATCAATAGCTTGGGGGTTATATTTTGGAGATAAAGAAAGGGGAAAAAGAATGGGAAGAATAGACCTTTAGGAACCCTAGAAACACAAAAAAAGAATGTGGGTTTTTCCCGAGAACAGCCTTTTTCTGAGTGAGATAAGGTAAACCATCTAATGGCAGGGATATCAAAAAATAGGATTCAAGAGTATTGATTAAAAAAAGTGGTTAACCATATCAAAAGCTTTTGGGGAGGTCAAGAAAGGCAGAAAATAGGTTTTTGAGGGTTTATTAATAGTGTCTACAAAAGGGAAAACAGTGAGTACTGTGATATGGTTAAGATGTTGACAGTTAGCTATGATTTGTAGAGAGATGTTGCAAGCTGATGGTGTAACATTTCTCCATTAGGGTGGGGGAAGAGCAAAAGGGCTTTTAAGTACAAATTTAATTTATAGTAAATTGGGGATTCCATATAGGGGTATACCTTCTTTTGGATTTG
>NW_025053664.1:0-9736 GCF_019279795.1 Protopterus annectens | reverse complement strand
TGCCTATAGTTAATTGCACCTGGATGGTCTCCGATGCATGCGATGGCGTTGCCACCAACCTTGAGGTGTGGGTGGCTGTGCGAATATGGACACCCCCCTCCCTTCTTAGTGTTGTCAGTTTGGGCGGAGCACATTATGATATGAGGTGGCTATTGGAGTACTAAGGGTGCTCTCAAGGAGCCTTGAACCAGGTTTTGTCACAGCACAGACATAGATGTTCTCCATATTAGAGAAGACCTGGTCGTGCATCTTGAGATTAGAGACTTCTGGCATTGAGCAATACCCTTAGTTTTTTTCCTTTTGGTGTTCTAGAGTGGTGGAGTTTAGAATTTGAGCCTTGCCTAAAAAGGCAGGCAAAACCTTTGCCAATATCCGGAAGCCAGGGGTGACAGGTGCAAACCCGTCCCTTACCAAAAGCAAGCGTGGCTTGTCAACATGTCATCCCAGGCAGACGAACCCATTGGATCCCCTTTGAATGACACAAATTTAAGCCAATTAGTAAAGCTGATCATCTTATCACTGTATTGTGGCATCATTCTAGAGTGGTGGGATACTGCTCAAGGTCGGGGTCATACCTGCTTGGGCTACACATAATCAGAGCTCTCGGCGTCCCTTTTTCATGTAGTCCAAGGAGGTGCGATCTCAGGTCGTTGACACCAAGCGTGGACAATAGGCTGGGTATTGCACTTGTACCTGCTGTTGAGACTTCAAGGTGCTTCGTTATGTGGGCGTGTTCTGGCCCGACGAGGAGCGGCACCTGTGATATCTCTCCTTACTCAGTCTGGTGGCCGGGGACCGTCAGTGTGTCTGACTATGGAATCCTGTGACAGAATATTGTCTGGCATTTTGTTTGGCCTTAAGGGGCTGGCTGACTGTTTGACTTACTCTGACTGTGTGGTCTATGTGTTGCATGTGTTGAATTAGGTAGTGGTAGTTGTTTGGGTGTACTTTGGTGGCCTCTGCTGTTTTGGTAAATTTTTGATCAGAACCTCAGTATGTCTTTATTGAGTATGTGTATGGTTGAAGTTGGTACCATGTGTGACTGGGTATGTATTTGTGTGTGTTGCCTTCTCCTCCTGTCTGGTCTTACCAGTCCTATGTTGAGAGCTCAGCCTCAGTTTGGCAGTATAGTTGCATCTCATGTATTTGTGTTTTGTGTGGGAGAAGGAGGGATTGTCTGTGTACATGAGAGGCAATTTGCTAACATTGCCTCCAATATTCTAGGTTCACCAATGAGTTGAGCTGGAGGACACTAGCAACTGATCCCTCGACATACTAGAAGTAGTAGATAAAGAACTTTCAAAAGGACTCGGGGAAGTGGGTTTTAGGCTGGTGGGTACTATCTATAATAAGGGAGTCTTTATCAAAGATTGCAAGTACTGTGGAGTAAAGTGCTAGGCTTTACAGATAGAGGAAGAATAGTCTACTTGGGAATCAAGTAGAGTGCTCGATTATAGGATATGCTGGTTAGATCAGCAGTACAGTTTAGCGTGTTTACAGAGGCTGAAGGGAGCTAGGAGTGGCTAAAGCGACCAATGGACTACTAGTTTCTGGCTGAAACTTCACCAAATCAGGACAAAAGGCCATCCCAGTGCTTCCCACTCCCACTAGTAGCTCAAAAGAAACTTCCCTCCCCTTCCTAATAAACCAATGAATGATAACAGGAACTAAAAGAAACAAAGCCAGGGATCAGCAACTCTGAAACTGGACTACTCTAGTTCAGTAAGTGGGAAAACAAGAAATTTTTTTTGTTTTATTACAGAGATAAGGAAAAAAAACAGACAGTAAATGCTATAAATACTTTGTCATCGGCTAAGCACTTTTAGTGTGTAGCCTACAGAAGCTAATTTGCAACAATTAGTGGCAAAAGTTCACAATAAACAGTGTAAAATGCAGAAATCATTTAAAGTAGCAGTAAAACAGTGAAATGCAGTCGCTAAGCAATAACAGTGGGAAAGCCACAAAAATACTTATATCTGGTAGAAAGTCACTCTTTTGGCTCTCTCTGCTGCTTGGATCACTCTGCAGACCCACCCGCAGGGATCTGTGCAGAGTTGGTACAAGCTAAGGCTTCTGCGTGTTTTATAGCAGAGAGAAAGGAGAACTAGAGTGGCCCAAAGCGACCAATAGACTACTAGTTTCTGTGAAACTTCACCAGACCAGGACAAAAGGCCGCTCCGGTGCTTCCCACTCCCACTGGTAAGCAAAGAAACTTCCCTCCTTCCTAATAAGGCAATGGATCAGTAACAGGAACTAAAACAAAGCCAAAGGGATCAACAACTCTGAAGAACTGGACTACTCCTAGTTCAGTAAGGTGGGAAAACAAAGAGTTTTTTTTTTTTTTTTTTTTTTACAGAGACAAGGAAAAAAAACAGACAGTAAATGCTATAATGCTTTTATGTGGCTAGCACACTTGAGAGTGTGTTAGCCTACAAGTAGAATTAAACAACAAAATAACTTTTAAAGAGTGCAAAACAGTTAATCAACACAAAAAAACAGTTTAAATAGAGATGCAGAGCTGTATAAACAGGCTAAGATGCAATTAAGCTAAGCAGTAAATATTCAAAAGCCAGAAAAAATACTTAAATCAGTTATAGCAAAATACAGTTATAACAAATGCTCTGAAATATACTTGTATATTTCCAATATGTTTTGAGAAGGACAGTCAGAACACAAGAGGTTCAGGCGAAAAAAGAAAAAAAGTTTTGTTTTACTTTTGAAAAGGTAAAAGGAGGAACAGAAGGCCTTATCAAATGTTCTCTCTGTATTAGAAAAATGAGCTAATGACACTAGACTGGGGAATTGTGTCTGGTAAGTGAACAACTGCAAAGATACCAAGTTTTAAACAATAAAGATTCAGAAGATTCTGAATAGACAAAGTGCTTTATATATATTAAATTATAAAACAGTAATCTGTTAAAAATAATCAAAAAGATACTTATATTTTTGTAGCTCAGTTCTTGAGTCAAACAACTTCTCCAGCCTGCACCAAAGACCAGAACAACAACTTTTTTTTTACAAGAACGCAAAGAACCAGCCCCCACTAGCCAAGAGATAATTACACAGAGTAAATGTTTCAGTTTATACAATAGCCTAAGACAACAAGCTATGAAAGTTTTTAAACAGATAAAGATTTCTGAAGATTCTGAATAGACAAAGTGCTTTATATATATTAAATTATAAAAACAGTAATCTGTTAAAATAATCAAAAGATACTTATATTTTGTAGCTCAGTTGCGGTCAAACAACTTCTCCAGCCTGCACCAAAGACCAGAGCATATAATGTTATAATTCTGTATACTTGTTCTTTCCATTTAAATCTACAATGGTTGATGTTCTCATTTTTGATGAAGTTATATCCAATATCTTTGCACTTCACCACAGGCCTGGCTATTCTACAACATCTTTAATTTCCAAACTTCCTGAAAATCTGTCCTCCCATATATTTATTTATTTATTTAACATTTGTTGACCAGGAAAGTCTGACTAGAAAGGAGCCTATTTTCAGAAGACCCAGGAAAACTCTCCAGATGCATGTCTTTGGAATGTGGGAACAGTAGTGTACCTGGAGAGAACTCATGTAAACTCATGGAGGACATGTGATTCTCCATTTCTAATTTTTTCACTTGCTAAAAAGATTTGCATGTTCTAATATAAATACATCTGCATCACATGTATTACCACTCCAAAATTCCTAATTGTACTATATTCTTAATGTCATTCCACATTTTACAGAAAGCACTCTAAAATTTTCATTTCCCTTTTCCTTAGATTCATAGTTTCATAAGTTCATAGCTAACTACTAGGCAAACTTTTTTTTAATAGGCCCTCTAAGCCTATCTGCTTTTCCTCCCAAAGGGGTGAGAATCAATCGCTCTACCCTGAGTTAGTGGAGTCAAAGCACGTGAAAAAACTATTATGCCAAGCCACAATGCGTTACCTGTATATATTATGTTTCATCCACGTTTCGCTCTTTTGTGCTTATCCTTTAAAATTTTCTTTTTCTGTCTTTTACCCTTTTACCAATAATATTCTTGTTTGCTACTTCTCAATTTATGTCTTTTTCATCCCACTTACTTCAGAACTTTATGTCCTCTTTATTATTTTTCATCAAAAATTTAGTCTATTTCTTCTGCTTCCTAAAATTTCTTGTCATTGTTCATTTCCTTTTCTTCCTTACTATTCATTTATGTTTAATTCATCCATGAATGTCCAATTTTGTTATATTTATAACATTTTAATTCATTTTTTTTTGCATCATGTCCCATTTCCTCTAAATGCTCTTTTCTTTTGTTATAGTTACTTATGAAATGTCATTCTTTTCCACAAAAATGTTTGGGTAGTCCCCAGTATTTTATGACCCCTTCCCATCAGAGTCATGGTGTCTGGTGTATGTATCATTTTATCATTCTATTTTAACACAATATTACCGAGTTCAGCCACCAGTCCATAAGCCCCTTTTGTCATAAACTTTTTGCAATGTCAGTACTTGTTACATAAAGTTTTCAATGTCCTTTCAAAGTCTTTCTTTTACCTCTGTTCAAATTGTATATGGATTTTCTTTTTTGTGTCCATATCAAATGCTTTTATGCAGCATAAATATTCCATGGGTTATACTTTCTTTCTTATTTCACATCCTGCAAGAAAACTTTTCCATTGAAAAAACAATCTCAAATATACTAATAGAACATGTCTCTTTGTTAATAAGAATAAATGCCCTTACCTCATGTGCTTTTACACTTAAAGGAGCTCGTAAAATGTCCCACACTTCATACCTGTCATTCTTTGCCTTCTTTCCTTTGAATCCTTACCACATGCTTCCATTTTCATTTTCTTATGCCTTATTTCTGCTACCTTCTGACTTATTTTGCTTTCTCTGTATATGTGTTTTTGTTTTCCATCTGCTTCACTATTCTTTAGAGTTGTCTCTGCATCACCCCTTTGTTTCCTCACAATGTTCCCCAGGAAACATCTCTTTCATTTTCTGGCTCCTCTACATCACAAAATCTTTAAGTAAATCCACCCTGCAACCCTCCCGACTGGAGGCTGTTGTAATACAGCCATCCTTTGCTAACTCATCTCCATCAAAACAGATTTCTTTCGGAACATCTCCTCAGAATCCTGCACACTTTCTCCAGTGTTAATGTTGCTACTCCATTCTTTTTACTTCTCTATCATCTCCTTCTCTCTTCATCTGCCTCCCTGTTTCTCCAGACCTATACACATGGAAAGAAAGAGGATATGCTCCTACAAAATGGGTCCCACTCATAACAATGACCAGTAGAAGTTTACTGTCCTAGCTGAATTTCTCCTAGCAGTCTTTCCTGAAAGAGACTACTAGCCTAATGGGGCTGACCCAGTCAACAAAGGATAAATGAATAAATAAAAAATCTCTAGACCAGTTGTTCTTTTTAAGTGACTGAGGACAACTTAGGAGTTATGCTTAGCTCCCACATGAATAAATTCCCATTCCTTTCAACTGTCCTTGATTTTTATGGAACATCCTGATTTTGCCTGTTATACCTGTTCTGTCTCTCGTAACTCATGGACCTTTACAATCAGTCAATAATAACAGACATCTAGGTGTCATCACGTCTTACCCTATATAAAATGCAAGAACTGTTTTTCTAATAAGTCCTCAACACAAAGGACTAGAGCTCTGATTTGTTAATAAGCTGTTTCTTTGGCAAAGGGTTACAGGTCTGGAATCCTTTCATGTCATTCCTAAATGCCTTGTTCTATTATTAACTTTGTAAGTAGCTTATGGTAATATTAAAGAGAGAGTGTTCTGATGTCCCTGCGATCCTCTCCATGAGTCCTACAACTTTTGTGCTGCATGCCTGTTGTTCTATTAACTTTTATAGAATAGAGTAATCTTACAAACTGATCCTGGTGTCTGGTATTCTATGCTTCTCTTGTGCTGCTAAATCCTCCTGTTATTCACAATAACTTTTAGAGTGACTTACAGTAATATTTAAGATTCCTAGTATCTCACCCCATCCCAGTATTACAGGATTAGCTTGTCAGTCCAGGGGTTAGGCGCAATGCTGTCCCCACACAAGTACTTTCAAACATCCAAGTATGCATATGCACCGCATGCTTGCATGCAAGCATGCACACACATTTACAACAGACCAGTCCTCCCCAACTGATTGTACTCACTAACACACCCACCCTACCCTATCCTGGCTATCCCTCCTACTGTGATCATCAGAACCAAACACGCACACAGTCAAGCACATACACACACTCATCTGAGATTAATCATCCCTCAACATGCATTCACATGTAGCCCTTGGCCACAACACCCTACCACCACATATGCCAAACTCTGACCGCATTGCCTCTAGCATAATCTCTCCTATTAAAAGAATTATTGTGAGAATGCAAACTTTTGGCAGAGTTTATCAACTCAGCTGGTCATGCTAATGTAGTTGAGGCAATTTTTTCTGAACTGACTGGCTATGTAGAAGTAATGTCTTATTAGAGGCATTTTCTGGGGGAGTGACTACATGGCTAATTAGTATAGGCTGCTCCTTAGGAATATCTCATTAGCATGCGAAAAACGGCCAAGGATGGCCCACTTTATAAGTAATTATACAGCTTGTGTACAATCACTGTATGTATATCCTGTCTCTAAATCTGAAGGACTACTGCCAGTGAGAAAATGGCCAGGATTAGGGCTTACTTCTGCAATTGGTTTGCTTTCTGCATCATAGCGATTGTGTTCCAACTGGTATTATTTATCATAGAGGTTGTGTTTGATTAAGCTAAAAGAAAATATTGTATTGTAACATTTGGTTGCATCAATAAAAATTGTCAAAGTTTAGAAAATTTAAATGTGACACAGATACACACAGTATTAGTGAAAAATGTGACACATGCAGACACTATTAGTGAACAAGGTGAAAAAAAGATGTTGCAGGTGACAACAGAGAAGAATCCACATGTTCATAGGTTCATACTAGGCTATCTGCCCTAGGGCATTTATAAGCCTAGCCAGAGTGTGTTTGGCTTTCGCCACCCATTTTAAATTAATTTTTGCTATGCCTTTTTTTGGGGTTAGTATGCTGTGCCTCTGTCTAACAGTGACACAGAGTGATAACCAGGGAGTGGAAACCCTCGATCTCACATCCACTCATCAAGATTCCTCTTGAAGAGAGTCAATGTGGGACTCTGCCTAACCTGGACTGGGATTTTATTCCAGAGTGAAGAACCTCTGGGTTATGAATCTGTCCCTCCAGCGTAATGTATGTATTTCAGTGCTGAGGGTTCCAGAGTCTCTCCGGTAGCGTATGCTTCGATAGGATTGAATTTTCTGAGAGTGCAACATGTCCAGTATTAATTCAGGTTAGACCTTAGCTTTATCGTCAGGAACAGATCATACTCTGAGCAGAAGCGGTATACCACCTAAGTAGAAACTATAAGAGTTTTCTTTAACTGAGACAACATATAGCATCTATTTGGAAACCTTTGATCCCTCTTGGTAGAGGTACTGCAGGGTCTTTCCAGTTACTGCAGGTGTCTATTAAAATTACATCTAAAGAGCATTATTACTCAATTATAGACTTCGTGAGGATGAGTAAAGAACCACGATGACCTCCCTGATCTAGGTGTGTTGATCATTAGTATGTGAAGTCCTAGAGTAACTACATTAAGTAGAAGATCAGACATAATGTGATAATGTCTAACAAAAGGGACTGAGCAACATTTATTTTTACAATAGCATAAGTGTATTAGATATCTGTGTGTGTATATTAAATTTGTGAATAAAATCTGCACACATTTTGCAAAGCAATCATTAGAGTAAGCTAAACAAATGTACCTCAGGCTGAGTATTTTTATCATGAATTGCAAAATTATGTTTTACTATTTAGAAGAGAGGAGCTTAATACTCAAAGCACATTATGCCACTACCAATTGAAGCGGAAATAAAAATGTTGACAGTATTTCTTTAGCTACGGACAATCAGGCTAACTGAACATACAATAGCAATGCACTGAAAATATGCAATGTATTAAATGAATTTTAGAAACAGTTAATATAAGTGTATGAAACATATTTAACCAGAATAGAGCAATTCTTCCAAACATTAAATACAGATTAGTTTGAAAATTTTGTATCAGATTTACCATTGCTTAAACAATTATCTCTCACTGTTTTAAGTAAAATTGGGCCATATCGGTTGTGTAGAAACAAAGAAAGAACATTTCTGTTCATATATTAAGTAAACACCGCGTTGTGTACCTCACAGCAAAGGCGTTGTCGATTCGATTCTCAGCTAAGTCTTCTGTGTGGAGGCATGCATGAATGGGCATGCCTTAGGTTGAAAAGGTTAATAGCGTCAGGGCTGAAGTACAGCAGCATGTAAAATCCACTACCAAACATTAGCGGACGGAGTTCGCTATAAGCTGACAAAGCGGGATAAGCCGAAAAGACTTAACAATATTAAGTAAACACAACTGTGTGAGGGGAGGCATATCATTGATTTGCCAAGCATGAAGAAGATTAGTACTTTAAAGAAAAGAAGTGCAATGTATTCATGCAAAATGACATTTATTTGGAAATGGCCCATAAAACAAGTGCTTGAATACTTTTTTGCTGTATTGAAGTAACTTTCAAAATGGCTGAATGTAAGCATAATTTTAAAACCGATGTATATGTGCCAAAGGGAAAAAAGTTAACGGTGTACTATGACCTGCAGTGTAGAAACTGCCAAGCGGATGTTATCCCCACCAACTTAAGTTTTAGGATACCATTTTACTCTGAAAAAGACATTTCCTCCAGCCCTGATACCTTACAGCAAACCATAAACTTTAATATCTAGCAGAAATAAGATTAGAGGGAAAATGTGAGTCGTCCATAGAATTGAATGGACAGACAGATATGGTGTTGATGTCACTGAGGGATAGCCTATTTTTTTTGGGGGTATTTTAATAAAAGTTTACAAAGCTGAAGAACTTACCACAGAAAATACAGTGTGGAACTATACGAGACTGCACAACATGGTAAAACAGAACTAAATTACTAAACAAATATTACAGAGACAAAGAAAACATAGTGTTACCAAAGTGACAAAACATTAAAATTTACCAGTGTTATATGTCAAACTAAACAATCTGAAGAATCATTCACATAAACATTTTGAAACATTTGAACAAATTCGTAATGCTACAATGCATTTTGATTTCACAAAGCATCCATGAGGAACCTAAAATCAGTTTGAAATGTATACGATTTTTTACAGATAAGGGGAGGACTGTGAATTTGGTGAAGGGCTTAAAGACTTATTAACAGGCAGTCTTGAGTGCAGCAGAGGCTGTGAAACCATAAAAAAGAAACAGCTTTTCAAGGAAATCAACACCCGATGAAGTACTGAACACAATGGTACCAATGAAAACAGCAGCTACAGATGTTTGCAGTATAGCTAAATGTATCTGAATCGATTAACTCTCCCAAGAAATAAACATACTTCAGATGTTGTACACTGTCACAAAATGTTGTATGCTGGCACAACAAAACAAAAGAAAACAGATATACTAGAAAAAAGGGAACAATGAAAGAATGTGTAAATGAAATAAAAAAAACAGGGAGAAAGTAAGTGACAGATAGTGCAGGACGGTAAACAAAAATGTATAGCACAGAGGCTATGGATGCAGAATGTAAAGATGTCTCAGACAAAAAGAAAACAAGCATATGGAATCAAAATGATGACCTGCTGTGTCTACAGTTGTAT
>NW_025053663.1:0-10212 GCF_019279795.1 Protopterus annectens | reverse complement strand
TGCATCACTTGGGGAGATAATAATGGCTCCCAGCTTGCAGTCATCTGTGAACTTGGTCAACCAGAGTCCCTTTGTGGTGGCCTGGACTTCTAAGAAGTAGATGCTGAAATGGAGAGGACCTAGGATTGATCCTTGTGGGACTCCACTTATGTCTGGTCGGCAGTCTGACTTGGAGTCTACTATTGTGTGTTCCATCTGTGAGCCAGTTTGCATCCCACCTAGTGATATAGGGGTTGACAGCTAGTTTGGTGAGTTTATCAATAATTCCTGAGTGAGAAATGGTATCAAAGGCCTTGGCCAGATTGAGGTAGGCTGTGTCATTGCCTTACCTTCATCAACAGCCCTGGTGACTGACTCAAAGAAGTCAACCAGGTTGAGCAAATATGATCTCCCTTTCACAAAGCCAAATTGCATGGGGTCTAGAGTTTGTTAATCAGATTCATGATTATGTGCTCCATAGCTTTACATATCAGACTCATCAGGCTAATGGGGTGATAATTTCCAGGGTGTGTAGTTGTTCCCCCTTTATGGAGAGGGATGATTGTAGCAGTGCACCATTCAGTAGGGACAAAGCCTAAGGTGGGGCTGTGACTGAACAGGGCACACAGATGTGGTGTAAATTCACTTTGTAGTTCATGTAGAACACAGCCAGGGATATTATCAGGTCCCATGGAAGCTGTATTCTTGGCCTTGGACGATGCAGCTTTAACCTGTGCTGCAGTAATGCTGGGTGCCTGGCATTCTTCCAGTATTGTGATTGGCCCTTTGAGTAGGAGAGGGTTAAAGTTGGCACTGAATCTGTTGGCCAGTATGTTGGCAATATCTGTTGGGTCAGTATAGGAGGTACCATTGTGCAGTAACTCAGAGGAAATCTGGGTATTGCCATGGAGGTTCTTAATATAACTATAGAAGACTTTGTGATTGTTTTTAGTGTCTGATGCAATTCTGCCTTCATATCTGGCTTTAGAGGATTTGATGAGGGATCTCAACTTTTAGTTGAGGCTAATAAGGGAGTTTTTCCAGTCTTGGGACCTCACCTTTTTCTGCAACAGTTTCTTCCTTCTGTTGTAGAATTTATTTTTGGCAGGGGACCACCAGATCGGCTTCCTTTTTTTTGGAAAAGAGGGTCTTGGTTCTGTTGGATATGGCTAGTTCCATGCATTTATGTACATGTTCGTACAGTGCATTGGTGTATGTTTGGCAGTCATACAGCTATTTTCCATTGGCATGAGTGCCATGAAGTTATCCACTTCTGTTTTTAGGAGCCCAAAGTCAGCTTAGGAGAAGTTTTTCAAGGTGGTTACCTTTGCGGGTGGTGTGGGTGAGATGTGGATTTCCATGATGATTAGTTTATGGTCAGAGCTGACCAGGGATGGATTGACTACTGGTGTAGAGCAATGGTCGTCCACATTAGTAATAACCAGGTCAAGGATGTTGCTTCTTCTAGTGGAGGTCAGTATGAGCTGGTCCAGGACATTGGAATTGATGAATTCCAGGAAGTGTTATTCCAGTGTATTGGTGCTTGAGTTGTTTTCCCAGTTGATGGAGGGGTAGTTGAAGTCTCCTAGTATGAGAGTGTTGGGTTGAAACTTGATTGATTCAAGGGTGCTTAAGAAATTGAGATAAGATTCTAGGGACATGGTTGGGGACCCATAGCAGACTATGACCTGGGTCACCATCTTACCCAATGTTTATTGCACCTGAAGTATCTCAGACGCTTTATGCTGGACTGCTAGTCTGGAGGTGTGCATAGCCTTTATGAATATGGAGACACCACTGCTTTGGAGCTATGGTCCATGTTTTGGGGCTCAAAGGTGTGAAATGAGTCATAGCCTGGAAATGCAGGGGTGCTTTCTGCTGCTTTAAACCAGGTCTCCATTACAGCACAAATGTTGATGTTCTCCATTATGAGGAGTGCTTCGAGTGAGAGCATCTTGAGATTTAGACTTCTATTATTGAGCAGCATGTTACTCAGATTGCATTTATTTATAGCTGTTACAGTGGTAATTTGGTCTTTGGAACACCACCTAAAAAAGGCACTATAGGGGTGGCAAGAGCTTTAGCCAGTACCCGAAAGCCTAGGGGTGATAGATGCAGGCCATCTCTGGCAAAGCATCAAGGTCTGTCAATCATGTCATCCCAAGCAGACAGATACTGGATCTCCTTAGAATGACACCAGAAACTTAGGCAATTGTTGAAGCCAGTCATTATTTGTTTGTACTGCGGTATCATTCTGGGTGATGGTAGGATACTGCTCAGGAATAGGGTCATACCTGCCTGGGCCAATAATCCGAGAGCTCAACCAGGTCTCTTTTCATGTAGTCCAGGGAGGTGCATCTCAGGTCATTCACACTCACATGGACAATTACAGAGTCATATTTGTACTTGTTGTGAAGTGACCTGAGTGCGTGTGTTATGTGTCGGATTCTGGCACCTGATAGACAGCTGACTGTTACCTTCTCCTTTTTCAACCTAGTGAGTGGGACATCTGTGTGCCTCACTATTGAGTCACCTATGATTAGTGTATTGGGCAAGGTATTTAGCCTTAGGGGCTTAGGTTGAGGGGCACACTGTGGAGGTGAGGTATGTGTCCTGAGGTTTGTGCTGTGTTGTGGTGGTTGAGTGCATTTCTGTCTTGGAGGTCTCTGCTGTTTGTGTACATTTTTATTGAGAGCCTCCGTGAAGGTGGGTGTGTTAGTGTTTTTATGTGAGAGATGTGATGGTGGGTGTTCTGGAGGGCTATGTGCTCCTTGTGGTGTGGTGCAGGTGTTGACCTTCTCCTCCTGACCAGGTAGTCCAGTCTTGGCTGGAGAGTGTGTAGCTTCAAATTTGGTGATATAAGTGCATCTCTCACAAGTCTGAGTGTTGGGAGGTAAGAGGAAAGGGTTGTCTGTGTACATGAGGCAGTTGCTACACTGCCTCAGAATGCCCTAGTGCACCAGGTTAATAGGAGAAAGCACTGGGAACTGCCCTTTAATCATGCCAGGAGGGGTGGTCATAACTACTAAGTACTGGAGCTATTTCTGTGAAGGACAACTAGTACTGATGGCACTTAGGTGTGCAACAATAATTGCTACTAAAACCTGTTGAAGTGCAAAATGATTAAGCTATTTGAAGTGCAAGAGAGAAAGAACTAGCAAGATTCAATAGAAAACTGAAGAGCAGACTTTCTGGCACCAGTAATAGTTTACAATGTAAACCACCAACGACCAGTGAACACGCAGTAATGAAGAAATAATGATTATTACTGGAAGTAAGCCATTATATGACATACATATTACAACGCTCATATTATACTCTATAAAGCATGATAAAAAATTGTTCAGGATACGAATATGTATATGTATGGTTTGTATTAAATTATCTGGTATGTTGGAGTTAAACATTGAGTATTGTACAATTACAATGTTGAACTTGTATTATCTACAAGCATATTACTTAAATTTATTATAATCTATAATATAGCTGAGAATGAGGCCACTATACTCTTTTTGCCTTATTTTGTAATATATTATATGATCAGTACTTGGTTCATTATTATTCAGTTCTTTTGAACTTGTGGTTATCACCCTTCAAAATATATATATATATATATATATATATATACTAGTGGTATATATTTTCTTTTACACTATGATATGCATTCACAAATAGTGACTATGGTATTGGTCTATTACCTTATAATATGTATGTCATATAATGGCTTACTTCCAGAGATTTGATTTTTATCTTTAAAAATATGACTTAATATCTACACCTCTGACATTTTTATGTCACTGGTCATGTCACCCCAATCAAGAATGGAACACGCACTTTGTTACTCCAGCCACTGGGTGGTGCTGTAATATTGCTTCCAGGTAATCAGAGAGTAGTATAAATGCAGGCTGCTTCATTTCATTCAAAAAAACTTTATTGTATTCATTGATAAAGGCTGAATATCCGAAACCGGTCTGGATTTGAAGGAATTATAAATAAATAATCATTATTTCTTCATTACTGCATGTTCACTATCGTTTTTTGCTGGTCGTTGGTGGTTTACATTGTTGGCTTGACTCTGCATGCCATCCTTGTGGAGCGTATGGTTGTTTGCTGATGTTTTTGGCTTCGCTGGTTGTTCTCGATAGTGACACAGCATTTGTGTGTTGGCAGCTGTTTTTTTGCAACATCTTGGTATATTTTTTAGTCGCTTTCTGGTCGTGAAGCAGTGGATGTCATATTTCTTGTCCAGCACTTACCACGTTGGTGAATTGTTTAGTTCAAAGTGGATGGGGAATTAACATTTTGACCAGGGAAGAATTACCTTGGAATTGCTTTGGTTTACATGCGGATAAGCATGGGAGCCTAAAATCATGTATGGTGGTTCATTCTACTTTGTGGCATCTGTTTAACAACTCCTTTCTGTGCAAATTGGTGTTCAGAGATTCATCCATGGCATTCAATATTTTATGGATCAGAAGCCTATAAACCCAGGAACAACAGGAATAACTCAGGTACTGTGACTAGTAGCAGGACATAAATCTAAATTTTCAGCTTCATTATATATTAACCATTTTTGTACATTTTGCAATCTTTTTTGCATTTGTGCTGTTAGAGGTCGGCAATACTGGTGGATTACAGACTGAAATTGTCGTCGGGAAATTAATGGAATGCACATTTTGGACTATCATTGATGGATTAGAACTGGTGAAAACATCATATTGACTTTTAACTTTTGAGAGATTTATTTGATCTTTCGAAATGTATTAGTGAATGGTTGACTCTAAATGCTATATTCTTTAAATATCTGATATACATACAATAACATCAGCTATATGTTGGGATAGGTTTGTCAACCAAGTGGGATATATTCTTTGTTACAGAATTTGATATCATATTGAAGTGTCTCATTCACCACAGTTACTTAGTATGCATGTATATTGACAAACTATTTGTATGCCATAGTTGGTCTAGGATATACTTAACAATAGGAATTGATCCATAACAGTACACAGTTGACTTGGGTCAATGACAAGTGAATCATATTACATAACAACAATGTAAGTGTAGGAGGGAATAACATTATTTTTATTTTTATCTTGTGTATGAACAACTATATGTGTTGTAATCGTTTTATGTGTACAAAACCACCGCTTGAAAATTGTATTGTCAGTTTACAGTTGGACTAGGTTGCTACATGTACTATGAGGGCAACCCAGTGTTGAAATCTTTGGCAAAGGCAATATGTGCTAAGGGGTTTCAAAAGTTTTATTGCCAGATATCATGTGACAAATAATAATACATCTTTGTATATTCTTTAACAAGAACTACAAGCCTTTTCAGCATTGCATTTTGAATATAAAGTATATATTGTGTTCACAAATATATATGTGCCAAGCATAATACAGATATACTGATAGACACATATATAGACAAGTGTGGATGTCAGGGTTCATAGGAGCAAGGTTTTTTCTACAAAGTGATGTTCTTTGACCAAATATATTATAGTTTAACTGTTGAAAAATATTTATATATTTTTTATTGACACCTAGGTTCTCAGTGCAGTCCCTGTTGAACTATTATTGATTGAAACAGATTTGTTTTCTAGTTGGTCAAAATTCATAAATACATTGGAAAAATGGATTTGGAGCAACTACTAATGGGATTATGTGCTGATCGACATGATATTGGGGTGTTTGGTATGAATAACATGTCAAGCAGTAATCAAAATGGAAACTCAAATATTAACATTAACAATGGCTGCGCAATGAAATGGCCTTCAACCAATTCAACAAGGATCTTAAAAACTTACGTGCCAATATATGGCACCTCAGACATTTTAAGGCATATATTAATAAGGATATCACACCAAGAGGACTTAGAGTTAAGTTACGCGCCTTTTGGTCAGTAGGTGGGAGGACAGGCTGACCAAAGAATGGAACAAGCTCTCCATCAATCATCAATGACTTTTATCAAGATCCTTGCATCCTGTGTAGAGAGAATGGTGGACATTAGTTTTAATGGAAGTAAAAAGCTTCATGTGAAGAATGCAAAAGAAATATGAATCACAACCAACATATGCCACTTTGGTTAGTAAATTATCCAAGATCTGGCTAATTTTGACCAACTAATTAAAGATAGGAAAATACATAAGTTCAATAGGGACTGCACTGATTACCAAAGGGGCCGTCAGCACGATACATTAAAAACTGTGAGATTCTATGCTTTTGGTCAAAAACACCAGGAAACAAACCCAAGAAAAGGCCCAGGTCTATTCTAAAATCACTCTGACAAGACTTTAGCTAGTACCTCAGGGGATGACTCATCTTGCACAGACAATGACTGTAACTATCGAGAATCACCCAGAAGCAAAAAACTAATGTTCAGTACCTTTAGACATATACAAACAAGTGGCAGAGGTATAAGCACAAATATAGAATAAGATCAATTCCATGGAAGGGCTGTTACAAGCAATGTTGAGTTAATGAATTTAGGAGTTTCATAATGTTTTGAACAGACCCTTTCTAACGTTCAACTGACAGATGTTACAAACTAAACTACTTAATAAAGGACTTGGTTTATTCCTAGTTTTTAGTTAATGAACACTGCATTATTAAGGATGTTTTGTCTTTCTGTCATCGTAACCTGAATTTGAAATTATTCTTTTCAGACAACACCTCTCAAAGATCACTTGATTTAGTTACTGAAATCAGACTTTTAACCGCCCATGAACAAACATGTCCTCTGTATTTACCAACAATCTGTTCTCAGGAATTTACATTTTCATCATAATGAATTATACATTTCCTGGGCCAGAATATGTCACCCATGGAAAAGAACTGACCTTGAGGAGGTCGCTTAAAACTATATCATGCGACATTGCCATTCTACCTGCAGCCAAAGTGTAGGTGCCGTGGTGGTTATGAACATTGGGGGAGAAGTAATACCTTGATGAGGGGAAAAGGCAGTTAGCTGATACTAGATGTTATATGCCTTGAAATGTACATTGACTTCGACTGGGGTTTTAAAAGAAATAGAGCTCTTTTCTGAAACTAGCTGAGGATGAGGTATCATAACAAAAATACCGTTAAACATCTTATTGTAAAAGAACCCACAGAAACAAATCTTGTATCTTCTCGAAAAATACATACCAGTCATTTCAAAACCCCCAGGTAGACCCATTGTGTACATCAGGGATGGGTCCTTAGCAGAATCCACTATCAACATTTCCTAGCATGATATCTCAAACCCCTTTTAACATCAGTTAGGGCCCGACTACAGGACACCACAGCACTTTTTACAAATTTTGGAGGATACACAGCTAGAATCAAGACTGGCTAATGTGCCGCGTTGGATGTTAAATCTTTATACACAAGTATTCCACACTAAGAAGGGATTACAATCCCTGCAATATGCCCAGCTTGAGAGAACAAACTTATATCCTCCGGGGCTTCAACACCTTACTTGTCTGCATGGCCGGAGACATGTATTAAACAAAAATGTCTTTTATTTCCATGGAAGTGCTTTTGGCAGCTACAAGGGACAGCAATGGGAGCTTCCTTTGCACCCCATTGTATGCTGACTTTTATTCATGGCCTATTTGCAGAAGAATGTATGATATATGACAAATCACACAATATTTACATGGTGGAAATCGATATCTGGCGATGATATTTGGATGATTGCTGGATGGTTATGGAAGACAGATAAAGCATATCTAAAGGAATTTATGGAGTACCTGAATGGTAACATTTGGGAGTATTGAGTTCTGATTTACATGTAACAGGAGTACCATAGATTTTTTTGGATGTTACTGTTTACCCGTAAGCATGATTGATACTCTAAGTACCAGAACATTTAGAAAATACCCCCACTACAATACCATGTTACCACGCCTCCAGTATGCACCCGAACCACACCATCCGAAACATCCTAAGTCTCAATTTATATGTATCGAATTTAAGTTTGTTCATCTCATGATGAATTTGAACATGCCAGACTTGATTTATACCATAGATTACAGGACAGAGGATATAGAGACATAGATATATATCAAGCTAATTCATGGAGCAAAACCATAGACAGGAGAACATTGTTACAATACAAAAAATCAGAGCATGCTCATCAGGATTCTATCTTGAGATTTGTCACCACATATGGCAGGAACCAACTTATTGACAGGGATATACTTAATTGCAACTGGAAAATTCTTTTGGCTAATGACATTTTAAGGTCAATACTAGGCCCTCAATGTCAAATGTCATACAGAAGAGGCAAGAATTTGGGAGGGCTATTTTCACATTACAAAAACAGAGAAGGGGGAGGTGCGATATATCATCAGACACTATCAGTGGTGATAAACTAACTGGTACTTTCCATGTATGATTACTGCTGCTCCTGTTTACAAGTTAGTACACTAAAAAAGAAATTCACCGAATTGCCAACACCAATCGAATTATTTAAAACCGGGGTGTTTATTGGTAATGTGCAACAGATACATGGGTTATTTACTTAGCTACCTGCCAATGTAAAAGAAGCTTTTATGTTGGTCAAACCTCTAGGTCTCTTAGAATAAGGATGACAGAACATCGTAGTGGCATGAGACAACAAAAAAAAAAACAAATGCTTTATACAGACACTGCGATACAACATCCCAATGCCCAGTTTATGTTCATGATCATTGACAAAATTCAGGAGATAGGAACAACCAACAGGGTTTGGCACACCATTTTAAACCACAAGGAACAATACTGGATAACCAACCTTGGATGTTTATTCCCCCAGGTCAGGCCAGTACTGTGGAGTTTCCTTGAACACTGGAGGATTTCATAATCATGGTTACAACAACAAACATTCATATAGATCAAAGAATTGAGTGCGAACCATTCAATGGTGGTTAGGCCTACCAACATCATATTATACTCTATAAAGCATGATAAAAATTGTTCATGGGATACGAATATGTATATGTATGGTTTGAGTATTAGGTATCTGGTATGTTAGCGTTAAACATTGAGTATTGTGCAATTACAATGTTGAACTTGTATTATCTACAAGCATATTATTTCAATTTATTATAATCTATAATATAGCTGAGAATGAGAGCCACTATACTCTTTTTGCCTTATTTTGTAATATATTATATGATCAGTACTTGGTTTATTATTATTCAGTTCTTTTGAACTTGTGGTTATCACCCTTCAAAATATATATACTTGTGGTGTATATATTTTCTGCTTTACACTATGATGCATTCACAAATAGTGACTATGGTATTGGTCTATTACCTTGTAATATGTATGTCATATAATGAAAACACTTCCAGAGCTTTGATTTTATCTTTACAAATATGACTTAATATCTACACCTCCTGGCATTTTTATGTCACTGGTCATATGCTTTAATCAAGAATGGAACATGCACTTTGTTACTCCAGCCACTGGGTGGTACTGTGCAATATTAGCTTCCAGGTAATCAGAGACTATTGAGTATAAATGCAGGCTGCTTCATTTCATTCAAAAAAACTTTATGTATTCTTTGATAAAGGCTGAATAGCGAAACCGGATCCTGGATTTTGAAGGAATTATAAATAAATAATCATTATTTCTTTTGCATTACTGGGTGTTCACTATAGTTTTTTTTGCTGGTGTCGTTGGTGGTTTTACATTGTTGACTTGACCTACATGCACATCCTTCGCGAGACATGTGGTTGTTTACCAGTAATAGTTTACCTCAGCTTGGTGACGTTAGACGGAGCTTAAACAAGCGTAAACCCATGCAAAAGTGGCCTTTTAAACCAGAAATTTTAAAGGGATGGAAAATGCCCAAACGGCCAACAAACTACAACTTTTGGGCCAGAAACCACTCCTCTTGTGCTAGATAGGCTACCTAGTGCTTACCACTCCCACTGATAAGAAAGAAGGCTTCCTTCCAACACAGAAAGGCTTGGGGGCTCAGAAGCTTATAAACAGTCTTGGATACAACAAATCTGTATCTGGACTAGACTGTTTACAAGAAAGGTGGGAAACAAACTTTTTTTTTTACAGAAAAGCAGCTACAACAGCAGTAAAAACAATACAAATGCAGTGCAAGCTAGCACACTTGAGTGTGTAGCAATATTAAAGCAAATACAGTTTAAATAAATGTAATTAAAAACAACTAAAACTAGTGCAGAAAGCAGTAAATTAGGAAAAAAATCAAAATGGAGGCACTTAGATTATCTCTTTCCCCTTCTTG
>NW_025053662.1:0-9359 GCF_019279795.1 Protopterus annectens | reverse complement strand
ATGAGTATGAATTTTCTATTTCCCATCCACTCATCAAGATTTCTCCTGAAGAGGCCAGTGAGGTGCTCTGTTTGACATGTATGAGAAGTCTATTACATAGCATGGGCAGTCTCTGTTATGAACCTCTACGTCTGTTGATTGTGGTAATGAGGTTGAGGTTTCTGAGCATGTGTTGGAGATTGGGATTTCTTTAGATGTAGCATTTCTAACAGAGCTGGGTCGGACATTGTTTTATAAATTGTTAAATAAAAACAATGATAACAACACAGGAGGCTCAGATGCAAAAGTTTACTAGTGTACACCAGGAGGCAAAAAACCATACAAGTACAAAATGATGTCTGACATGATGCAGGAAATACAGAATATTTTATAGTTTCATTCAGTTTTGCCCACCTTACTGACGTGGTTAGTCACAGGGCATCTACATCACTTTACTAACAGTATTCTATTCATAAAATTGCTGATGTTATATTTTAAAAAGCTTTTCCTTGAATAATACAGCCTTGCAAAGCACCTGGTCAGTTACAATGTCTTTCTGTAAATGTTACTCTTCAAGGTTTCAGCTTGTCAATACAATAGTTGGTTCAGTCTTTAATACACTTCTTTGTTTTCTGTAACATTTTCTCACAGCTGTGTATCTGTAACATTCACAAGGCCAAATCATCCCAGAGGAAAGAGCAGAAGATTTTCAATGCTTTATACATTTAATTTCCTGACCCAGCAGATAATCACTTAGTGAAAACATAAGCTTGCTGAGCTAGCTACTGCCAGGGTCAGAGTTCAAATACACTGCAGTTTCAAAGCTTCAAGCAATTACATGAAAATCATTCTTATTATATTGTTAATAGAATAAAATGCATTATATACTATTTGCTTTTAAACTAGCACTTTATCTATGTTCAAATACTTATTTTTCTAACGTTTTCCTCCCTTTTAATACTTTATCTTCTATTATGAAGTATAAACAATGTCATTTCATCCCTACCTTTCCCTTAAGGATTTTCAGCTAGGTAAGTCATTTAGTCTTTTACTTCAGAAAGAATTTCATCTGAAATCAATTTTTCAATCTCAATATCTTGGTACAAAGTTTCAGTAACAGATACATCAATAAAATCTTTGATTAATCTTTTCATGCAGGGAATTCCACAACAGACACATGCTCCTAATAGGAGTATACCCACACAAATAGCAATCAAGATATTCATTAGGATGGAACCCCACCCCCAAACAGATTCTGGAAAAGTCGTCAGTGGGTTTGGGCCTGGTTCAGTCATGGCTGATACTTGCTGAATTACCTCTAGGTGGTATTAATTTCATGTCGATTGTCTGGTATAAGCACAGCATTCTTCTTTGATAAGCGCATGTACCACCTCTCACCGCTAGGGTGAAGTCAAGAGCCATTCGATTTTGTAGCACAACAGTTCTCATTGCATTCAGTTCATCAGTCACTAGTTCGAGCAGAAAAAGTTGCATTACTCATTACTTCGAAGTTTGACACTTTCACTCCCAGATTGATTTGACTGCTCCATATGCTGGGAATATTCCTGCCCAGGATATAACACTGTCACTCAAGTCCATATGAGTCAATTTTTCTTTGTCTTTCATGGAATGATGGTCTTTCCAGCCAGCTTCGATCTTTCCCACTGGATTCACAGGTTTTCGACTGGACCTTCAGGTTTTGGGCTATATCTCTCATTTGTATCTTACCCAAAGGTAATTCTGCAGTATGTCTTATGGCGGAACCAGATAACCCAAAAACAACTGCCGGACCAATTCTCAGGTAACCATTTGTATGCCTTTTTCCCACAAACAAAATAACAGTTTTCTACTTTAGTACTGATGCGTTAATCCCTGCATGAAACATTTTCTTGATCTATAACAGACAATTGTTTTTAAAAACAGGATTTCTCTGCACATCATTAATGTTGTTTTCATTAAACTCAAATATGAATCATAATTAGTATTACAAACAGTGCCATTACTTAGCTTTAATATAACATTTATAAGATATGTTATGTTACAATTACTCCAACCCACCTGGAGTGTATCATTTTGTAAAAACATACAATTCCTTTTGTGTAACAGGTAAATACAAGCTATTTTGTCCTGTGATCTCACAGTTCCTGTATCAAAAAGTAAATTCTCCCAAGTCTCATTTATCCCCAAGGGACAGCGGACATTAACAGTCCTCCATATGCTGTTGGTATAGCTGTACAAACCCAGCAATTTGAAATGTTCATAGTCTCTACATATACACGCTTCATGGCTAGGTATGTTTTAAAAATTTGGATGCCAGTCTATAGGCAGTTCATCACGCCTTCCACTTTCACTTGTGTGGTTGTGTAGGAAAAACCACAAAAAAAGGAAAAATCATCACAATCATAGTCAATAAATGTAGTCAACAAAATGATTATGCAACATCTTTGGGGTTGATCTGTATTTTACTCTTTGCTTTTGGCCATCTGTTTGTTGTGTATCAGTCAAAAGTTTATCAAGTTGAAAGTTCTTTACCGGTTTACAGTGTGTCAAATGACCCAGGACCTCTCAGCAACTTTGACTGCAGTGGGCTGCCAACAGTACCTGGTACGGTCCTTCCCACTTTGGACTCGCCAATTCTTCCTCTTCAACCTTTTCAACCACACCCAGGTCCGGGGTCAGACTGCTTCCACGGTCTGGTCTGTCTTTATCTGAAAAGATTTAAAACTGCAAAACAGTTTTATTTGTTAACAGTTTCCTCATAAAACTAGCTAATGAACTGTCAGCCTCTGCTCTGCAGGCATGAGAGCTTTCCACTGGGCACATAATATCCCCTTTCCCAAAACCATTTAAAAGGGGAGTCAAACCCTTTACATTTGGAACTGTTCTCATCTCAGCAGTGCCAAAGGCAAACAGCAAATCCAATTTTTCTGTGTTTCACCAAACTTCCTAATTTGTTTTTAGAATTCCATTGTACCTTCCACCAGTCCTGCGACTGTGGGTGGTAAGCACAAGGGTTCTTCAAGGAGATCCAAAAATCTCCCAAGCTGGTAAATTGTCTGGTTTACAAAATGTGTCCCATTGTCACTATAAACCCTTTTCCCGGGAATGCCAAATCTAGGAATTATTTCTTTTACTAGGGTTTTTGCCACTGTTGCTGCATCCGGATTTTGGTTGGAAAAGCTTCTACCCATTTGGAAAACATATCTATAATACTAAACAGTATTTTTTCCCTTCACATTTATTCAATTCTATGAAATCCATACAAATAGTATGGAAGGATATGGTGGTTAGGAAAACTCCTTGCTTGGGTTTTAATGCCTTGTGCATGATTTTTGTTACAAATATGACATGCTGCACAAAATTTTTTTGTATAATTTTGAATCCTTTGTTTGGAATATTCTTTACTAACTGTACCATCCCCTGTTGAGACATGGCACTGCCCATGGCTCAACAAAGCTGCATATCTAAATAAATTAGACGGCAATATTGTTTTTTCTTTGGAATGTACAGTCCTTTTTCAAGGATTGCACCTCGTTTTCCCTTTTTTGTTTTCTGCTTTGTAGTAGGTTCTGCATTTTTTTTAACATTTCTAAATCTAAAATCTCAGAGGGTTGTAATTCCTCATTAAAAGTAAAGTTTCTGAGTCTGAGGCTGCTTGCTTTGCAGCTGCATCAGCTGCATTACCTTTTGAAATCTTATCCTGTTGTTTTGTATGAGCTACACATTTACAAATAGCTACTTTAGTAGGTAACTGAAGGGAAATTTCTAATAAATTAAAATAAATTGGCATGATTAATGGTTTCCATAGATGTTATCATTCCTCTATTTTTCCATTGTTGTGCAAAACATGTACTGTAGAAAAGCATACTGACTGTCAGTATATATGTTCACACATTTTCTTTGCTAAAGTAAAAGCCCTTTAGCTATCAATTCTGCTGCTTGTGCAGATAAGTTATGGGGTAAGGTTGGGCTTCTAAAATTTCAGTATCTGTAACTACTGCATACCTACTAGATTTTTTCCCCTGTAGGACCCTTCTGCATGAGCCATCCATAATATGTCACCTGGGCATCATCCAAGGGCATATCAGTGAGTCTTGTCTGGGAAAGTTATTTGTCAATTTCCTGCAGGAAACTGTGTGGTGTGCCATCCACAGGAGTTGGAAGTATTGATGGTTTAATGTTGTAAAACGTTCAATTGTCATATGAGGTTGGCTCAGCAGTATGGTCATACATGAAAGATGTCTAGCAGGAAAAAGATATGCTATTTTTTCTTGCAGTAAAATTATCGCGACTGCATGAGGCACTCTCAAAGTGAGAGGTTGGAATAACACGACTGAGGCAAGCCTGTACTGCCATTGCAGCTGCAACACTGCTTGTACACAGTGAGGAAAAGATCGTGCCACTGGGTCTAACTGTGATGAATAGTAAGCTATGGGCGTTGCTTATCCCCATGTTGTTGCATCAAACTGACGTCATATATCCCTGCTTACAATCTACGGTCTAAAAAAATCTTTGTGAAAATTTTGGAAGTCCTAAAACTAATGAAGAAGCTATCAATTGTTTTACTGCAGAAAGCTGTTTCTGCTTGGTGTCCATTGTAATATATCTTGTGCTGCCATTGGTGTTTTATATATTTAAATCAGTGGGAGCAGATTCCAAAGCATAGTTTGGTATCCAGCTGACAAAAATTGTTCCCAAGAAGGACATCATTTCCTTCTTGGTTGCTGGTTTGGTGCTTGTAAAATTGCTGTTTTTTTTCTCTCTAATATTCTACCTTCATTGGATATTACATATCCCAGGTATCTAACCTTTTTTTCTCCAAAGTTGTAACTTACTTTTGTTTACTTTGTGTCCCTTTTTGCTAAAAATTTCAATAATGCTAAGTATCCTCCCTGCATTGTGCTGGGTGGGGGGTGCTAGCAAGATGTCATCTACATAAAGTAGAATTGACTACCTCCTGGTGGGTAAACCCTGCCAGGTTGCTAGCCATTTCTTGTGCAAATATTGTTGGACTTTCACAATATCCCTGTGGTAGTGAGTATAGGTATACCTTTTACCCTGAAATGTAAATGCAAACCAATATGGCTATCAGGATGTATAGGTATTGAAAAGAAAGCATTGCTATATCTACCACAGAGAAATATTTTTGTTGGGTTTAAATCATTTAACAAAGGTGTGGGTCTGGCACCGAGGTGCTCTAGGTATTGCATTATTTACAGCTTGTAAACCCTGTACCATCCGCCATTCCCGTTTGCTTTTTAACAGGAAATAGGGTGTATTACATGGTGAATCAGGAGATTCTACCAGTACTCCTTCCTTGAGTAATGCTGCTATTATAGGCTTGATTCCTTTCTGCACCCTTTTCCCTAAAAGGGTATTGTCTTTTCTGTGGTCTAAATGCTGATTTTGGTGAAATTTGTAACTGGTCCTGCTTTTTGAATAAGTCCTACATCTGATTTGCCTGTTGACCAAAGATCTTTGGTATTCACAAAGGCTTTTTCTTCTTCTTCTAATAAGAATGCTAATCAGCTGTCCTCACTAGTTTGAAGTGTACAGCTGGATGTGTCTGTGTTAGCCAATTCAATTTTTGTTTTGTATTCCCTGTTCTGATAATTCTAAATCAGTTTGTTTTTCCCATCTTGTTACTTTTCTCCTAAGTCTGCCCATTTCATTTTTGTTTTTGTGCTGACATGTGGTAGTCGATTAGATTTGTACAGTGAAAGAATTCTGAGGTAATGAACAGCTACTACACTGTTTCCCTCAGTATCCCAGTACAAGGTTCATAATACTAATCTGTTGCAGGATTTTTGAACAATTCTTGCTCATATTCTTATCAGGTCCTGGGGGTTACAGTAGTATAGAGTAAAATGTAACAAATGCTGTGATCAGTGTCAAGGGAGGGGCTTTACTGATGGCTACATTCATCAGTTCCTCGGTTACTGCCCTGGACCAGTCGTAACTAGGTCCTGGCTGTACCAGTAAAAGTTTCACCCTCCGTCGCACTAAAAAAGTATCCATTTGTCTTTGTGCCTCCATACCCTGCATAGTTGGAACTACTGCTATGCCAAATATCTGCATAAGGTCTTTTCCCAAAAGGTTTACTGGACATTTTGCAGAAACACAATTTTACTTTCTGGGTCATACCTGAAACAGGGTCAGTTATTGCTATATCATGGGAAAGTGGTTCCCTTATAGCTGTCCTTTGCTGCTTTACTAATATATAATCAGGTGATTCTGAATGTTCTGGTAATTTTGGAGGGTGTATCAAAGTTTGTGATGCTCCTGAGTCACACGGGAAATTTTTACTTCCCTTCCCTCCACCAGAAGTGTAACTTCCGGTTGTCTGCCAGATGGGCTCCAAGCTCAATAATCCCAAATCTAAAATTTCACTTTCTTCATCCTCTACATCTGCACTTCCTCTTTTCCCTTTCCCTATACATTTACATTTGCTTTTTTGTTAGTTTTCCTGATGATTTCTGATTTTATCACTATCATATAGTCAGTCCTCATCCCTTTACTTTCTGTAGTACCTTTTTATTTGCCTGCAATCCCTTGCTAAATGTCCTTTCTTCCGCACTTAAAGCACTCACCTCTTTTTTTCTTCTTCAAAATCTTCTGACCTTTTGTCAGATTGTTTATTTCCCTGGGCATTTTTCTTACCCTTTTACCTGACTGTACTACAAAGACTTCAGCCCCTCTTCAGCAGTGAAGACTTGTTCTTTTTCTTTTTACTATTAAAGTATCTTTCAGCATGTCTAGTATATTCAAGTAAGGCTTGTAGCCTACTTGTTCGATGATCTATCATATGCTTTGTAATAAAACTACTGATAGGTGCAATGCAACCTTTCAAAATGCTTTTTTAAATTGTTGTTCATATGGATCATGTGTCTGATTTTCAGGAATAGCCATACCACTATGGTTATTGAAACATTCCAATAATCTACCATAGTACCCATCTACAGTTTCATTTTCTTGTTGTATGCATTGATTAATGCAAGTCCAATCTGCTCTAGGTTTCCATTTTTCAGAGATTCGGTCTGTAAGACCTTTCACTCTGTTGTCTAGTTCTGCCACTATGTGGGAGTGGTTTAAGCTCTGCATTACGAGGATTCCAGGTGCCACAAATCATGTGCCAATCTGGACCTATAATTTGTATAACTACCTTTTCTACTTCTTCCCCATTTAAGTGGTAACTTAGTCTCATCCTTGTAAATCTTTAAAAATTTGTGTAAATTAACTTTGGATGGGGATTCCCTCGTAGCTTTCGGATATCTTCCGGGGTCCATGGTCTTATACTAAGAGTTGGGTCCTGCCCTTCCTGTCCTGCCTGAGGATTTGGTACCTATTAGTGGACAATTTCTTCCTCACTCTAGTGTGTTTCTCTATTTGATAAAATCTGTGTCCCCAGTGTTTTACGTTCGGGACCTAGTTTCAATAGGATCTCTAACAAATGGTTTGTTCTTGTGACCTCAGGATAACGTGGAGGTGGACCAGCCTTTTCCTCCGCTTCATATCCTGAAAAAGGAAGGAGGGGGGGGAGGAGGCGCTATTATTGTATTATTATCCTCTTTTCTAAAATAATGTTTTGAATTTTTAGTTTTGTTCCTGGTTTGCTTCCTCAATCCACCTGTGTGCCTGAGGAATGCCTAATCACTGTTGTTTTTTTGCCTGACCTTTTGCCAGATTTAAGTTTTTTAAAAGTTTAACTAATGAAATTTTATCTAATTTACCATCAAATTCATATTTTAACCCATTTTATATAATACCTAACATTATCAGCTGTAATTGCATATATTTTCGTCTTCAGTTAGGCGGATCTCGGTTTTAGTGCACTGATTTCCCATCTAAAGAAAAAAGTTCGTAACCCTTTTCACCACGTGGTATTTCAGTTCCTTACAGTTTATCTAGAAACTGCCTACCTTATTCTGTTTCCCTGATCTATAAAATATACAGTAATTTCCTTTTGTCCCTGATCTGAAACAAATCTTGACAAAATATTTACTGTAACCTAGTCCCTGATCAAAAACAGAAAAAGGCAAATATCTTCCTACCTGACCCTTTGAGCCAGTTGGGACCGCTTTCGCCAGATCAGAAAGTGGCCAGCCTTTTTAACACAATTCAGTCGGAGGTCTTTTATTCAAGAAGAACCTTTTTGGTACTTCTCCTGCAGTTTCACCATCACTCTGATCTGAGCTGTCAGGGTTCCCGTGAAGGACCAAACTGTTAAATAAAAAAATGATAACAAACAGGAGGTCAGTCAAAGTTTACTAGTGTACACCAGGAGGCAAAACCATACAAGAAGTTTTGTCTGACATGATGCAGGAAATACAGAAATTTTATAGTTTATTCATTTTTTTCCCACCTTACTGACGGGTTAGTCACAGGGCATCTACATCATTTTTACACATATTCTATTCATAAAAGCTGATGTTATTTTTTTTAAAAGTTTTCCCTTGGGAATAATACAGCCTTGCCACCTGGTAAATTATAATGTTTTTCTGTAAATTTTACTTCAAGGTTTCAGGCCTGCTAATACAATAGTTGGTTCAGTCTTGTAATACATTTTTTGTTCTTCTTGCAACTTTTTCCCAGCAGCTGTTTATCTTTCTTAAAGGCCAATTGTCCCAGAGGAAGGAGAAGAAGATTTTTTTTGCTTTATACATTTAATTTCCTGACCAGCAGATAATCATTAGTGAAAAAAATAAACTTGCTGAGCTGCTACTGCCAGGGTCAGAGTTCAAAAACACTGCAGTTCCCAAACTTCAAGCAATTACATGTAAAAACATTCTTTTTGCCATATTGTTAATAGAATAAAATGCATTTATACTATTTGCTTTTAAACTAGCATTTATATTTTCAAATACATATTTTTTTAAATAAATCAAGTGATATCATCTAACCCTTAGTAAAAACTGGCAACATAATGGGGGGAAAAACCCCAAAAACAAAGGGGTTTTATATATGCTTTTGAAACTTTGAAAATTGATTACTAATTTTGATTTAGCATTTTTGAAATACATCATGTTCAGAGGATTTTGCTGTTACACCAATCCCCGGTTCAATTTCCCCTGTCCCTGTGTAAATCACCCCTTTGTTTGTGGGCCTCATGGCCCCTTTCTTACATTCCAAAAATAAGGGGATTACACTCTAAAAATTATATTCATTCTTCAATGTTGATATGCAATTACAACTGTGGGGGTTGTTACCACATTGAGCCTTGCTAGATCCCTGACCCCCTGTCAAAAAAAAAATTGTAGGATGAAATCTAAACTCAATGTCTGCTATTACTTTGTGACTTCACCTAAAAGATTTTGGGAAAAAAATAAATTATATGAGGAACAAATTTATGAAGCAAAAACGGAAATTTTAAAAAATTTTAA
>NW_025053661.1:0-9513 GCF_019279795.1 Protopterus annectens | reverse complement strand
GGTAAGGAGGTTGAAAAAGGACTATGGGAAGGAGATATAGACAGGGCTTAGAAGGATGAAGAAAAAGAATAGTAAGTGAGAAAAGAACAACAAGCATAAAATGATTCCGAGGTAGGAGGTAGGGAGAGAGATAGATTGGCTTCCAGTGGAGGGTAGGAGCTAACCCTTAGTGGTCAAAGTCTGGATTACCTTGGCAAGAGAGCACAGGAGGTGGGAGTAGGGAAAGGCAAGTAATGGGAAAAAGAGGGGTTAGAGAGGGCTAGTTCAATAAAGGGTGGGGTCTACAGAGACAAGGAGACAGACTGGTGTAGAGCAGTAAGATGAATGGGGAGGTTGTGGCTGCACAGCAGGTCTGGCAGTAGTCTGAGCATCTAACAAGGTAGTGGACTGGTTAAAACAAAATGCTGCTTTTGATAAAATCAAAAACACTGACATACAATATTTGTTACTGTGGCTTTTGTCACAATACTCCACTCAGGTAATCTAGATAAACTAACAAAATTGGGAATAAACCTCTCTGTCACAAGATACCATTCATTAGTCTATGTCAGACCATTTTATAGGATATGAACATTGTTTGGAAAGTCAGTGATTGCTCCCATCTTGCAGCCATCAGAAACTTGAAGTCCCAGCAAAGCTACTCCACTCTTGCTGGATAATGATTCCCCATACTCTAACAGCATGTGTCCTATCCATGAACCATTTCACTATCTATCTTGTGACAGAGAGGTTTATTCCAATTTTGTTGGTTATCTAAGATTACCTGAGTGAGTATTGTGTCAAATGCCTTGGCCAGGTCAGGTGAACAGCATCACTGTCTTACCCTCATCCATGGCCTTCATGACTTTCTCAAAGATGCCCACTAGATTGAGCAGAAGGACCTGCCCTTGAAAAAGCAGAACTAGAGCTGGGTCTAGAGTCTGGGAAGTTCCTATGTCATTGTTAATCAGGTCCATGGTGTCTCGCCATAACCTTGCATATATGAGGCTAGTCAGACATGAGTCAAGTGGTTTCCTTTGTCCATTGATGGTTCTCCTTGTGCAAAGGGATGACTGTTACTGTCTTCCTCTACCTGGACAAAAACCTGTCTGGAACTGTGGTTAAATAGAGATCCAAGTGGGTCTGCTATGTCATGTTTAAGCTATTTAATAGGCACCCTGGGATTCTGTCAAGGCCATTGAGTGCCATGTTTCTATCTTTAAATAATTGCAGTGATGATCTGTTTCTTTGTGATAACAGGCAAGCGAATAGTAGAGGTATTTCATAAGGGAGTAACCAGAGGGTAATGAGAAATTTGAGCTAGTTGCTCGGCCAGCAAGTTTGCTATTTCATCTGGATGAGTATAGGTAGTGCCATCTACAGCTAGATCAGCACGTTGTTGGTGCTTCCCTTTGATTTTACTAGACATAACTAAAACTACTTTGTGGTTATCCTTATCTTGTCAGGCTATTTTAGCCTCATATTTAGCTTTTGAAGACATGACTAGTTCCCTGATTTGCCCTGTTGAGATAAATGAGGGATTGTTTTCTCTTTGTGCAGACTCACTTAGTTCAGACAGGAATTTCTTCCTTCTGTTGTATGAAGCTATTTTATGCAGGAGTCACCAGAGGACTTGTTCTTCCAGCTGAACCTGGGTTTAGCTCAATCAGGTACTGCTATTTTATGCAGTCATTTAGAAGTCGTTGCACAAGACTCCATATTGTTTCCGGGGTTAGCGGGAGCTTTACTAAATTACCTATGCTATCAGTTAATAGAAGGTAATTTGCCTTGGACAAAATTCTTTAATGTTTTAAGGTTTGATGGGGCTCTACCATTACATTTGTTATTTCAAGGAGGCAGATTTGTGATCCAATCTTACCAATGGGAAGTACGCAGGGGTGGGATGCAATGCTCCCACCATGTTTGTAGTACTATGTCAAGGATATTTGAGCTCTTAGTGGGAGTGCAGCCTAGCCATTCCCAGAGCATTTGCATTGGCAATGTCCTGGAATCTCTGAGCCTGTATGTTAGTGGTCATGTATGTTTCCCATTTATGGAGAGGTAGTTTAAATGGCCATGGTAGTGTTACTGGGCTGAATGGTAGTGATTCTAGTAACTTCAGATATGCGGTGGTTTTTCATGTGGCTTGTGGTGTGGGGACCTGTAGCTAGCAATGATATAATTAAGGAATTGCCCTATGTTCAGCTGGACATGGAGTAGCTGAGGCAAGTCATCCTACATGAACAATCTAGAGTAGGCTAAGCCACCTTTTCAAATGCCCAATGTGGGACATTTCTGTGGTACATAAATGTCAGGATTTTGCAGGCTGAAACATACCCACAGCCAGTACAAAGGGCAGAACTTCACTTTTTTTTACTAAATAAAGCTTATTCTTGTAGTGTCTTAGTTGCTTATTCTGTTTTAAGAATATTTAGGTGTTTCGTGATTACAGAATAACTGTTTTATGCAACTAATACACCAAAATATAGGAATAATTGTGTCCTTAAAATCTTGCAGGACATTTGCCATTTTACAATTGTTTTGCATGACATAATCTGCCCAAAGAGGGACTGTCCCTCGCCAAAGTGGAGTCAGGTGGTAACCCTGATCTAGGCTGTCGCATTATTTTTTTAGGTAAATGACGAACACACTCCCTCCTTTTTATATTTTTTTTTCCTTTTCAGAGGGTTGGTCTGAATGTTTGATAGACATTATAGGCTTGTATTGTTTGGGGTCCTCAGCCCGCTGAGCCACATCTCTGTAACTACACAGACATCAGCATTCTCCAGGGCATGGAGGACTTCCAAGGAGTGCAGGTGCGCTTGTTAAGCCTCCTAAAATGTAGAGCAGTAGTGCATTCAGCTTGGCGTTAGGAAGACTTTGTTACACTGGTAAGTCTGTTGGTTAGGGACTGCCCTAAAATGGCACAAATGGAGCTGGCTTATTGCCTTGGTCAGTATTTGAAAGCCTAGTGGCAAATAAAGTTAGAGTCCACATCTGGCAAAGTAGTGTGGTTTTGTCGATCATGTCATCCTCGAGGGCTTGTCAAATACTGAATCCCCTTGGATTAGTAAGCAAAGTCAATTAATGAAGTCAACTGGCATTTTTCTGTTTGTATTTTGGTATCGCATACTTTGTGAAGGCAGAATGCTTTTCAATACTTGATCCTCATACCCACCTGCAACACGCATTATTCAGAGAAGTCCATCATGTCTCTCATCATATAGTCCAGGGAGGTATATCCGAAGTCATTCACACCCAGACAGACTATGACTCAGTCATACTGGTACTTGTGGTTGTGTGACCTATGTGACTAATGGATCTGACAAATCCTGACCCTGGCAGGCAACTGACCGTAACCCCTCTTTTATCCAACCTGGTAAAGAGGGCATCTGTGTGTCTCACTATGGAATCTCCTATGACCAAGATATTTGAATGTTCATAGGTTCATAGGTTCATAGGTTCATACTAGGCTATCTGCCCTAGGGCATTTATAAGCCTAGCCAGAATGTGTTTGGCTTTCGCCACCCATTTTAAATTTATTTTGCTATGCCCTTTTTTGATGGTTAGTATACTGTGCCTCTGTCTAACAGTGACACAGAAGTGATACGGGGTAAACCTAACGATCTCCCATCCACTCATCAAGATTCCTCTTGAAGAGAGTCAATGAGGGACTCTGCCTAACCTGGACTGGGATTTTATACAAGAGTGAAGGGAGCCTCTGGGTTATGAATGTGTCTCTCCAGCATGTCCTATTTATTTCAGTGCTGAGGTTCAAGTCTCTCGAGCGCCGTAGCTCGATGGGATTTGGATTTTCTGAGGTGCAACATGTCCATTAATTCCGGGTTGGACATGGCACCTCGTCAGGCACAGATACGCCTCTGAACAGGCGGTATGCCACTGAGTAGAGCTGGAGTTTCTTTAACGGGCAGCATATGGCATCTGTTTGAGCCCTTTGATCCTCTTGGTGAGGTACTTTTAGGGGTCTTTCCAGTTGCTGCAGGTGTCTGGTAAGGTACATCCCAAAGGGCATTGTACTCAATTATGGGCCTGATGAGGGATGAGTAAAGAGGCACGATGACCTCCCTGATCTAGATGTGAATCCCTTCATGATTAGGTGGGCTATATAAAATGTTTTTCTAACCACTTTGGCCATACGTGGTTGTCAAATGAGAGATTGCTATCAACTTGGGTCCCCAGGTCCCTAATTACTTCTTCTGTACTTAATGGATTACCACCTATGTGGTAATTTGTAGGGTACTTTGTTTTTGCCAAAGGGGATGACTATACACTTTTGGCATTTAGCTTGAAGGCCATGGCTCTGGCACCAGTTGTCTGTTTCTATGAGGCCCTTTTTGGAGGATGCTTGTGTCGGCTGGAGAGTCGATTATGGGCGCCCAGTTTGCAGTCATCTGCGAACTTGGTCAGCCACAGTCCTTCCGTGTTGGCCTGTACCTCCGAGAAATATATACCGAACAAGAGAGGTCCCAGGACTGAGCCTTGTGGGACACCACTTGTAACTGGTTTGGAGTCTGACATGGCTCCAGCAATTCCTAACCATGTGGGTTCTGTCCTTGAGCCAGTTTGCAATCCATCTAGTGACATAGGGGTTTATATTTAAGCTGGTGAGCTTATCTATAATGCTTAGTGGGGTATTGTATCGAGAAGGCTTTTACGAGGTCAGGTAGGCTGTGTGGACCACCTTCCCTCGTCAATGGCCTTGGTGACTGTTCAAAGAAATCAACCAGGTTTAAGAGGCAGGATCTGCCCTTAACAAAGCCGAACTGGGTAGGATCCAGTGTTTGTAGGTCCCCAATATCTTTATTTATGAGGTCCATGATGATCCTTTCCCATAGCTTTGCAGACCAAGCTAGTCAGGCTTATGGGGGCGATAGTTTCCAGGATCCGTTGAGGCACCACCTTATGGAGAGGGACCACTGTTGCTGTCGCCACTCTTTGGGCACATATCCTGTAGTAAGGCTGAGATTGAACAGTAGTTTTATGTTTGGGTTTAGCTCTTCTTGGAGTTCATGTAGGACGCAGCCGGGACACCATCTGGTCCCATTGATGCTGTGTTTTTGCTGGAGAGGGCGGCTCTTACCTGAGCATCTGAGATGTCAGGGGGCAGCACTCTGCTGGGATAGATATTTGCCCTTTTGGTGAGGAGGGGAGAAGTTTGTACTGAACCTGTCAGCTAGGATGTTGGCAATGTCTGTGGGTTCGGGTGTATTTTTGTCATTTTGGACTAATTCTGAGCATATCTGGGAATTACCACCCAGGTTCCTAACATAACTAAAGAAAGCCTTGTGATTATCCTTAGTGTCACTGTGCAATTTTTCTCTCGAAGCTGGCCTTAGACAATTTTATATGTGCCCGTAGTTTTTTTGCTAATACTGATCAGTGATGCCTTCCCTTTTGGGATTTTTGCTCTATCATTTAGTAGCTTCCTCCTTCTATTGTATAGTTTGTTTATGGCTGGGGTCCACCAGACAGGGCGTCTGCCTTTGGAGGATTGAGTCTTGGTTTTATTTGGGATCGCACATGATCCATGCATTCCTGAAGGTGTTCATAGAATCGTTTATAAAGGATTCTGCGGTCTGGGCCGTATTTTCCACAGGCCGGGGCTTTGAAGGATTCCACCTCAGTTTTGAGGAGTGTGAAATTTGCTTTAGAGAAGTTTTTCACTGTGGTTTTCTGGGCAGGGGTGGGGTCGGGATGTGAATATCCAGTGAGATTAGTTTATGGTCTGATCTTACCAGTGAGGGATACACTTCTGGTCTGGAGCATAGAGTCCCCATGTTGGTGATGATCAGGTCAGTATGTTTCCCTCTTGTGGGAGTGGTAACAAGTTGTTCCATAGCATTTGAGTTTATAAATTCTAGGAACCTTTGGGCTAAGGTGTTGGAACTAGAGTAATGCTCCCAGTCTATGTTTGGGTAGTTGAAGTCGCCCAATATAATGGTCTTTGGGAGAGACCTTCATATTTTCCAGTGTTCTCAGGAAGGCCGAAGTGGGGTTCCTGGGTTTGGGAGGAGTGGTCTGTAGCAGGCTATAAACTGGAAGGCAGTTTTACCCACTGTTAGTTGCACATGGATAGTCTCTGATGCTTACGTGCTTTCACCACCAACCTGGAGGTGTGGGTATCTTTGATGAATATCGATACTCCCCTCCTTTTGTGGTTCGGTCAAGTTTTGGGGCCGAAAAGCATGGTATGGTATAACCTGGTAGTGCTGGGGTGCTCTCAGGAGCCCTGAACCAGGTTTCTGTTACTGCACAGATATCGATGTTCTCCATGCTAAGGAGAGTTTGAGTGCGTGCATCTTGAGGTTTAGACTTCTGGCGTTGAGTAGCATTACTCTTAGTTTCTTATCCTTGTGATACCTATGGAGGTGGGTTTGTCTTTTGAGCCTTGCCTAAAAAGGCACTATGGGGTAACAAGAGCCTTTTGCCAATATCAAAGCCCAGGGGTGACAGGTGCAAGCCGTCCCTAGCGAGAAACATGCGTGGCTTGTCGAGCATATCATCCCAAGCTGACAGGCATTGGATCCCCTTTGAATGACACCAGTACTTAAGCCAATTGTTGAAATTGATCATCTTGTCTTCATATTGTGGCATCATTCTTGGTGAGGGTAAGATGCTACTCAAGGTCTAAGGGGTCATACCAGCCTGGGCTACATGCTCAGAGCTCCTTTAATGTCTCTTTTCATGTAGTCCAGGATTCCACATCTCAGGTCATTCACACCAGCATGGACAATGACTGAGGTCATATTTGTACTTGCCTTGGAGTGACCTGAGTGCTTGTGTTATATGGCGGATCCTAGCACCGACAGGCTGCTCACCGTGACCCTCTCCTTGTTCAGCCTGGTGGAGCGGGGCGTCAGTGTGCCTGAGCGATAGAGTCACCTATTACAAGTGTGGTATCAGGTGTGTTGTTTAGTCTTAAGGGCTGTGACTGTTTGGCACACTGGCTTTTGTGAGATATGTGTTGCACGTGTTTTGTTTTTGGGAGTAGGCTGCTTGGTGTCTGCTTTGGAGGTCTCTGCTGCTTGGCAGATCTTTATTTAGAGCCTCCGAGTATGTTTTTGTGTGATTATGTGTTTGGTTTGCTGTCGTGGTAGGTCTATGTGAGACTGGAATTGTAGTGAGTGTGGTTTCCTTCTCCTCCTGACTGGTTATGCCAGTACTGGAGTTGAGAGAGCTTAGCCTCCAGTTTGGCTATATCAGTTTGCATCTCTCACATGTGTTGGAATTTGTTGGGAGGAGGAGAGGGTTGTCTGTGTACATGAGGCAGTTGTAACATTGCCTCAAGATTCCCAGATTCACCAGCTGGACCAGAGAGGAGATTGACAAGCTGACCTTTGGACATGCTAGAATAATATTGGGAATTCCTTAATAATTGAAAACCAGGGCCAGTGGGGAGTGAGGGTGTAGTGCTTTTAATTTTTAGTGCTGACTTATATAATTGCTTTAGTGAGCAAGTGCCAGGTAACTTAAGTGCAATGTGTTACAGGTAACTTAAATGCAAAAACGACAAACAGTAACTTTCTTTCAAGTGAAACAAGGAAATAAGTACAGTAAGCAATGCAGATATCACTAGTGATCACAGAAGCTGATAAGCCCGGCGTATTAGGTGGAATTAGCGTTTCCAGGGAAATAACAAGCAAACAAACAACAAGCATATAAACAAAAGCTAGATTCAGCAGGCCTGGATCTAGTCTATGCTACAGCAAACAAAGGTGTACCAATTTCAGTAAGATACAGTTCAAATGTTCAGGCACTATAAACCTTTAATCAGAAATTCCCAGCTCAGAAGGGCAGGAAGTCAGCCTCTTCTCCCACAAGAGTGCAGACCACAAACCTTCTTAATGTAAAATAACTGGCCTGAAGCCCAAGTGCTTAAAACCAGAACTAATACACTTTAAGAATAACAGACACTGGTCTCTCAATCAGCAGTTCCCAACTTAGAAGGATGAAAGCTACCTGTCCTGCCACCACAGTGCTTGCCACAAACCTTCCTAATGTAAAACAACTGGTCCTGAAGCCCAAGTGCTTAATCCAAAAGACTTAGAATGGCAGCTAAACTTTAATCAAGTTACTACCAAGCAGTAATAAAATACAATTGAATACTTTAGAGAATGCCTGGATTAGTGTTCAGAGATTACACAAACAAAAGGCTAGATCCAGCAGGCTCTGAATCCAGTCTATGCCACTGCAAACAAGGCGCATTCAACTTCAGTAAGAAGCATTTCAGATATGCATGCACTATAAGCCTTCAATCAGAAATTCCCAGCTCAGAAGGGCAGAGTCCAGCCTCTCCTCCCACAAGAGTGCAGACCACGAACCCTCTTAATGTAAAATAATCCGGCCTGGAAAAGCCCAAGTGCTTAAACCAGAATTAATACACTTTTAGAATAACAGACACTGAGCCCTCAATCAGCAGTTCCCAACCTAGAAGGATGTAAGCTACCTGTTCTGCCACTACAGTGCAGACCACAAACCCTCTCAGTGCAAAACAACTGGTCCGAAGCCCAAGTGTTTAAACCAGAAGGCTTAGAATGAGTTACACCAAGCAGTAATAAATACAATTGAGTACTTTTAAGATGATGCAAAAGTAAAAAAAGTAGGTAGAAACACAAGTACAGTAAAAGCAGATATAAATTTTTTTTTTCTGAACAAGTGCTGAGATCAAAGAAACAGATTTGAGTGCTGAAACTAGAAAACTGGCTAGTTATAGAAAAAAACTAAGCTAGAAGGCTTCCCTCCAACACAGAAGGGCTTGGGGGCTCAGAAGCCTACAAATAGTCTATACCACTTAACAGGAAAGGCAGGAAACAAGCTTAATTTTTTTTTTTTTGTTTCCCAGATGCTCTCTTTGTACACAGTAGGAGTGCCTGAAATCAGAATATGATCTCACTGCACTCAGTTGAGTGAGCAAATGAGATGGGCCCAGAAGGAGTATCCAAACACAAATTTACAAGAGGGGCGGGCAGCTGCAAGGCCACTAAGATTAACACCAAAACAAAAACAGGGAGGGTGGGTGGGACTAACTGAAGAGCAGAGTGAAAACTTCCAGTTCAGCTAATATTCCTTCCACACAGTTAAAATCAATTTAAATACTGTATTTTTTTGAAAAAAAAAAGCAGATAAAGGTACTTAAATTCTCTTATACGTCCAGTTGAATATAGCAAGTTCTTGTGGTGTTTAGCCTTAGGGGCTTGCTTGTGGAGACACTGCAATGTGTATTTTAGTGTTGACTTGGTTTTGTTTGCATCTGGTTTCTGAGGTCAGTGTACGGGAGTCCTCTGTGGTTTTGGTAAGTTATTTGTGAGTACCTCTGCATATGTGGGTTTATGTGCCAAGAACTTATTTAGTGAGGGAAATGGTATGCATGTGCTGACACCCTATTTGCCATTTGATTTGTCAGTATGTGAGAGTCATGTCTCAATATTCATAGTGTAAACTATATCTCACATACTGTTTTTTGTTTTGTTTCAGGAAATTTTTTAAGTGGCCCTGCCCATCAAGCTGATCACA
>NW_025053660.1:0-10211 GCF_019279795.1 Protopterus annectens | reverse complement strand
CTGTAAGTTAAGACCTTCAAGAATTCACTCAATGTATCTACATTCTCCTCTAGGTAGATCGCTGGCACATCAGAAACTTAATTCACCAAATTTTCTGTTAAGCTAATAAATCATTTGCCACCTGATTAGTTTTATACCAGCTACTGAAGTGAAAGGGTCGTTTTCAATAATTTTAATTTATGATAATGTTTACATTTAGGGCCATTTTGAATCCTTGCATGCACTTAACATTGATTGCATCAAGCAATTGATAGTGCCTTGTCTTATGAAATGCTTTATGATATACACAGGTTTGAAAAAATTTGTTTTTCTGGCAGGTATAAAGTACATCGTTTAAGATAATGAACAGCAGCTTCATTTACAAACTACAGATTCTAAGTTCAGATGATGTAAACTAAGAAGTTTGCATTTCTTTGTACAGAGACCTTTGCACATCTGACCTATAACCTCTGTGAAATATATGTTGCTTCTTGTTCCCCTTTGGGTGACATTTCTTTCTCATCTGACAACTTGGCTAGAGTTTCTGTCTCTATGCACACTATATGAATGATATAAATCACTAGAATATGGCACAGTGGAAAAAATCCTATAGTGACATAATTGTTATTGTGAAATTAATTAGAAATAAGGAAAGGAAGCAGAGAAACTGATGAGGTAAAGTGCACATTATAAATACTTAACTGTATCACAAATACAGACAATCACTTTAATAAGCTTTACTGTGAACATTATACAATGTAACAGTAATAAGAAAAACTAACTAGGAAATTCTGTAAAGCTTGATAATGAGACCTGTAGCCAAACTTAATTTATTTATTTTATTTTATTTGACATTTGTTTACCGTGGTGGTCTGACTGGGTCTGCAGAACCCATTTTCAGCAGAGTCCCGGGGAGAAAAGCTCCACATACAGTACAATACAAATACAGTATAATCCAATACAATAAACATTACATTAGAAATACTATACAAAACATAACTGCTACAAGATGTTGCAATATATTACTACACATCTAAACAGTTCTATACAGTTAACATATTACAGACGATAATAGTCATCATCATACATGATGCAGAAATTGCAGCCAGAAAGTTAATGATGCAGATAAATAGTGAGAGAGAGTTAAGAAGAATAGACGCAATAAAGCCTGAGCAGTAGTTTAAGGATATGGTACAGAAGCACAGAAGGAGTTAGAAGATCTTTAGGATCTTTCAGTCTGTGAGGGATTGAAATGTGACAGAAGAGGAAGACCTGAACATTAGGTAGGCTTTATGCAGGAGCAGAGCCATGTATTTTTGAGATGATTTTTTTTAAAGATGCTTTGAAATGGGTTAGGCCAGGCACAGACCTGGTAGCTAGAGGTAGTGAATTCCAATGTATAGAGACAGAGTATGAATACAGAGAGTGACCAGGTTTTCTTGCGGGTTTTGAGATAGCTAAGAGATTTTTGTCTTCTGATCGTAAGGATCAATTTGGTGTGTAAGGTGTGACTAGATTGGCTAGTGCAGGTCAGGCAGTAGGCTTGAAAATAAGGTTGTGCAAGGTGGATAGCTGAATAAAGGCAAGTTGGTTGGGTAGTTCAAGCCAGTTTAATTCTAGGAGTGGTTTACAGTGGTGTGTGTGATATTTAGAGTTTGTGGCAAACTTTGCAACTTTGTTGTAGCACTGTTCCAACTTGCTTAGGGTAGAATTTTGCAAGTTAGTTAAGAAAGGGGCACCATACAGAAGACAGGGAAGTAAAAATGTTTTTTGCAAGGGTAATTTTTGTTGCTGCAGTAAAAAAAATGTTTGTTTCTATGTAAGAGTCCCAGTTTGTGATGAGTTTTCTTTATATTTTGATCTATATGGGGGTCAAATGAAAGTTTATTGTCAATGATAACACCTAGAAGTTTGGTTTCCTGCACTATTTCTATGGCAGTGTTCTCAGATGCAAGGATGTTGAAATGATTTGTGATGAGGAAGGTGTTTTTGGAATGAAAGAGTACTAGTTTTGTCTTCTTTGGATTAAGAAAGAGTTGGGCATTTCTTAGCCAGGATTCGACTGCTGTAAAGGACTGTTGAGTTTTTGAGAGTAGTTCTGGTAGTGATTGAGCAGTGCAGATTATGGTGGAATCATCAGCATATTGAATCACAGTCCCAGGGTGAGAGGCAGTGTGAAAGTTGTTTGTGAAAATGTTGAAGAGTAGGGGTCCTAGGCTGGAGCATTGGGGGACTCCAGTAGGGTTGTGGAGAAAGGGTGAGAGTTTGTTGGACCATTTCACTGCTTGCTTACGATCCTTGAAGTAGCTCTGAAACTATTTTACTGTGTTATGTGAGAAACCTTAAGTTACACAATGTGTTCAAAAGTAGGGGGTAATAAGAAACAAACCTCACTGTGCATACTGCTAACAGTTTGTGGTCTAAAGGGAGCAGATGTAAGTGCCCTTGAGTTCAAGTGATTTGTTTTCAAAGAGCAGGTCTAAAATACAATTATTAAGTAGACATACATATACTTAAATGCACTTTTTCTGGCATCATAAGTTTCAGATAGAAATGAAGTAATACATTCTTTAAAAAAAGGAAGTGTCAGGCTGAACTGTGTGGTTTGACTTAGAATACATTTCTCATTTCATCTAAAGATAGCAAAGCTTTGTGTGATTATTTGATGTAATGAGATGCAAATTATCTACAACATGTCTTTTCTTGAGTCAGAGGAAAGAAAATGAGTTAGCAAATGCCAATTTTGCAGAATAAATGAAATGGTTAGATTGACGTAAGTGCTCTTATTAGGCAATGTCTATTTTCTGTCCTTGTTTCTGTGACTTATCTGCGGAAGAAATGGCATAGCTGTCAGTCCCATCTACTGAATGTGATTACTCAGTCAGCATCTCCAAGAAGAACAGGCAGTAAAGCAGGATGAACCTTATTTTGCATTTGCATTGTGCACAGCAGATGACATACTGAAACAGAATTGTTGGATATGGAGTGTTAGTTCTATCTTGTCTGCTGAATGAGGCTATACTAGCTAATGCTATTTCATCAAAATACTCAGGTTCATTGGTAACTATTAGGCTAGCTGCCCTTGTGGACCATTTAACCATAGCCAATTTCCCTTTTGATGATAAAAAATAACCTATTCTATTTAGTTATAGATTGGCCTCATCCATCCCATGGTCAATAATTATATATTACCCTTAATGAGTCTAACTGAGATTATACCATTGATAATTTGGGTGGGGAGGGACATGCATGGGATAAAGCACTTAGGAGTTGCCTCTATTAGTAGTACAGGGGGTGTCCTGGGATAAACTTTCTGGTTCCCATCCATAGATCTAAGTTGTGCTTGTAAATGCAGAGGGATAAATTGTGTTTTATGTGGATGGGGAGACTGTTCCATAGTAGTGGTATTCTGTGTGAGATTGATGTTGCAGGATAGGTTTAGATCCCTAGACTGAGAATTTCTGATGCTAGTTTACTTGCTGATGTGCAGTAAACCCATCAGTAATGGGTCAGAAAATGCCTTGTATGCCAGATGCAGGTCACGTCTTAGCAGTCTGTAGGATACGGAGTATAGGGGCAGGGCTTTGAGTCAGTGAAAATGAAGCCATGTGGAAAATTGGAAAAAAAGAGTTTGCCAATAGATCAATGGAATCATATACACACTAGTGCATATTATACAGCTTTTTCAAAGTATGTTTTCAAGAAGAGATCAGAGAAATATTCCATGAGCTGTTTACCAATAGGAACAAAATCTTTGTTGCCACCAAAAGTATTTGACTATGATCATAGTGCAGCAACAAATAGGCCCTAAATATTATGCACACTGATATTAATTCCAATATCCTGGCAATTACTGATAAAAGAAATATTTTTCTTGAACAACCATGCCTTAAATGTAAGCTGTTCTCCATACATTGTACAATACAGGCTAGCACATAATACAAGACACACCTTCTTATGGCATCTCATAAATCTTTCACTATAATACTCCAGGAAGCAATACCGAATTCTGCATCTTATTTTGCCACTTTTATAAGCATATGCTCTTGCCCCACACATACTGATCCCAGTGCAGTAAACATATTCCCACAAAATGTAAGGGCACCTGAGCTATCCAAAGTACAACTAGACACCCTAAACTGAAACACAACAATGCCTGAAATGTAAAAAGCTATTTATGTGAACTACCCAGTACACTCGGGTTCTGATGACCTGCCAAAAACTCACATAAATATAATAAAATAAAATCTGACACACTTGTCTCCAGACCTTCACATTTGGTCATATTTTTCTTCCATGATGGAAATAGGTCATTATAATACTAGTTCATAAGGCAAGCAAAGCTAACGCATCCCACATGATTTGTACAGTTATTAAAGATTACAGGATTATACACTTTCTGTCTTTAATTATTCACCTAAATCAATTTGTTATTGTATCAGATATGCTAACGCACTATACATTATAACACCAGAAAATGATTACTGGTGTTTAATCATGTTTAAAAATATTAACCAAGACAGAACAACGCACAGTAAACTCCTTTGGCCAGAGCTTTTCCAAATTTATCTTCATTCTGATTTCCTTCTAAAGACTGCCACTGTTCAGTCAAACACACATTCTACTGGATCTACTTCATTTGATAGAAAGCACATTTCATTGAAATTCATTTGACAGAAGTCTCATTTCACTGAAAATTAATTCCCTGAGCACAATTCACTGAAAGCTCAGTTCAGTGAAAACTCATTTGACTAAAACTCATTTCACTGAAAGGTATATGACCTCTTCCCCACTATAGTGCGACCCTGGAGTTAGTATATATAGTAAGGAGGGGTGTAGGGGGCATAGCCCCCCACCTATTTGAAATGTTGTAAATCATAAACATGCATACTTACAAGTCAAATGAATAACTCTTTCCAGAAGATATATATCCAAACTATGTAGAGGGCTATGCCCCCCACACCCCCCCCTTACTATATTTACTAACTCCAGGGTCGCACTACAGTGGGGAAGAGAGCATATACCTTTCGATGAAATGAGTTTCAGTCAAATGAGTTTTCAGTGAAGTGAGCTTTCAGTTAATTGTGCTCAGGGAATTGATTTTCAGTGAAATGAGACTTCTATCAAATGAGTTTCCATGAAATGAGTTTTCAATGAAATGAAGTAGGCCCATAGTACTATACTGTAATTTCCTTACTACACTGTAACTTTCTTGCCTCTGTAAAAGCTGGCTTCTGTTTCTCAAAACACATATCAGTCAGTCAACAACACTGCCCTGTTTCCTTAGTATTATTTGTTTTGACATTTCAACCCCTTCAATAGTTGTTAGGGAAAACTAATGGAATGCATGCTAATACAGACAACATAATATGAATTGGCTAAGTTTCATGTGATATTCTCTTTCATATGTCAAATCCAGAAAATTCAGTCTCAACTCTTGCTGATTTAGTAGATAAATTCTTTCATTTTTCCAATTTATCTATTACTGGACATAAAACCCAACTCGTGGAACCATTTAAAACTCATAATTTATAACTTAACTCATATGCAGCCATTTAAGATCCATTATGTAAACCTCCCCAAGCCCAATATGCAATGTATTTAGGGTTACTACTTCTCTCTCTCACCAACAAACATTCAGTCTCAAAGTATCCTACCTTATAAAGTTACTGGAGAAATTTGAAAGTATCATTTCATCATAAACCTTTGGCTATTAAAATGCCGTTATTAACACATTTTACATAGTCTCCAGACAATAGTGATACTTGTCATTAAGAAATGCATTAGCAGACAGCTAATCACATTGCTTTAAGTTCCTATGGTGTCCATGCAAAATAGGATTAAAAAATGTTGCCATTGTTCTATCAAACAAATAAGAGCTAGTAGCTGCCCTTTTTCCTTAAACTATGAACCTTAAACTATAAGGCATCTTTTTTGGAAATTCTATTTCCTTTCCTGCTATCCTTCTGTTTTAATCATAAGGACAATGAATGGTAGCTGGTCACCACAAACCAGCAGCAAAATGAAATATGCATTTATCTTCAGCCAAATTTCAAACATGTATTTCTAATGGGTTCCTATCAGAAGAGCAAATGCTTAAATTAGCGAATGCTCTTATATAGAACTTTAAAATGCGAAACCTGAAAATGTCAATGGCACGGAACATCGATTTTTTTCCCAGGGAAAAAAATCAATGGGCCATTCTTTGGACTTTGCTGTTTTCTCCACTGTGGTGCGATCTCGGAGTTGGTATACTTAAGCTGGGGGTGTGTGGGGGGTGAAGCCCTCCACTTTATTTTGCCTGTGCATTGTGTTTTTTTTTTAATCTGTTCCCTCAACATTTTAAGGTTTCGTGTTTTTAAGTTTGATAAAAGAGATTTCGCCATTTTTAGTGTTTGATCTTGTCATATAGACTCTTTCCTAACTACTTCTGCTATAAGGTGCCAAGTCATTATGTATTATTGCCTTTAGTTGTTGCTTTGGCCTCACAGAGGCCTTACAAACAAATCTTCAAAGGGGCTTCCTCCACACCTGCTTTTACTTGCTTTAGAAATGCTTAAACTGGTTTTACTAATTAAAACTTCATACTGTTTATATGTAACTTTAGGCCCTTATTGTTTAAAAAAAACATTAGGTTAATCAAATTTTAATCTATTCCAGAGTGACTCTGCATCACCTGTATTCTGCATAGGAACTGCAGCATATGAAGTTACAATAACTTATCAACAGCTGACTTAAGTAGTAGAAAATTATTCCTCAACCCATGGGAGTAGATAGTATGGTAGATAATCAGTCTTCAGTTGGTGTCATTATATCTGTACCTTATGAGTATTTTTCATGCCACAATGCCTGCACAAGATGTTTCATGTTGCAAATTATACTGCTGGATGCGCAGTGCTGGTAATGTAAAAGTCAGGCTTCATAAGAATGCTCCTATATGCAGCAATTCTTGCAGAAATCCAGCAGCCTAGACATGAAACTTTAATTATCTGCTGCACTAGTCTTCTTACATTAGATTCTCAAGAACTAGTGTCCTTTTAATGCAAAAATGCATATATGGTCTTCTTACATTATAATCAGACCAAGACAGCCGGCGGTTTTCAGAATAAAAGTGCATACATAATCTTAATGCCATCCATCCATTTCTGATAAACAGGGCTAGTGGGAGACTGGAGCCTATCCCTGGCAGCCAGGGGCAACAAGGCTTTGAACTTAATTCTGGACAAGGTGCTGTTTTATTACAGAGTTTATATCTATATATATATATATATATATATATATACACACATACAGAAACACACACACATATACAGGGTGCTGTTTTATTACAGAGTGCATATATATATATATATATATATATATATATATATATATATATATATATATATACACACATACACACACACACATACACACACACACACACACACACACGCACACACACACACACACACACACACTTACTTACATTTGGGCATTTTAGGAAGTTGGAAGATCATCAGTCACCTTCCTGCATACACTTGGGATGTGAGAGGGTACTGAACCACCTGGGAAAAAGTCATACACACAAAGCATGAAAGTACATATTCCACATAGAAAGGACCCCTGCCAGGAATCAAACTGGAGCACTGTGCTGCCCTAATTTTATTGTTGTCATTAGAAAATGTGTTAAATGCAAATGGAGATCATCAAATTGGTTAGACTGGGCTTCAAACATTGAGTAGTTAATTTTGTAAGAGATCAGAACAGTAGAAATCTTCAATATCAAGGCTCCAAATGTAATCTTACAGATACCAATTCATTTATATCAGGGGTGTGGCTAGCTATTCTGTTACCTGATGCTATGCCCGATATGGTGCCCCCCTCAACTTTAAACTGAGGAACAAAATAGGTCTGGTCCCAATATGCAATCTGGCATTCCTTATCAAACCATCAAGGGATCAAGCCAAGTCCATTCTTTCCCTCAAAGTTGACAAGTAAAAAAAAAAAGTTTATGCCACACACAGAGCACTAAAGTGCTTCACTTCTGTAATACTGGCACAATGCAGTTAAGAGCTTAAAAAGGCCCTTGTGGTCATTAGCCTAGTAAACACCTATGAACCTATGACCCTATAAGACTGATTGCACTTCCTAACATTTTCCACCCAGGGCACCTGCCCCATTCACCCTACCCTCTGATCTATTAGTCTCTCCTGTTAATTAAAATAATATGTATATCAATACAGGCTTCCAGCCTGAGTGTTAAGCAAGTTTAGAAAATGGCAATCTCTCCACTGGGCACTCACTGTTCCAAAGTGGGGAACTGATGTACAGGGAGAGGTCACTAAAAAGAAAAGCAACTGTTCTAGCCTAAAATCCATGCACTGAGACTAAAATCCTGTACTGGAGCCAACATTTTGTTTTTCCTTGCTAACCATGGCTCATAAAAAAACTGAGGTTATCAAGTAGGGGCATAAAAGCAATAATAATTAATTAAGTAACAGAACTAACACAAGTAATAGCTGCAGCAGCAGTTACAAGGACATGCCATAAAAATCTGTAGATAACAAGCGGACAAAATAAATAAAACAAATAACTGCAGCAGCAGTATTTATAGGTAGGTTTGTGTATGTGTGTGTGTGTGTGTGTGTGTGTGTGTGTGTGTGTGTGTGTGTGTGTGTGTGTCTGTGTGTGTGTGTATGTGCGTGCCTGCATGTCTTATAATGGTTCAGACTGCATCTGATAACAATTACATAAATATATTACTGTACATATCATTTATATAGCTTATCATTAGTTTAATTGCAATAAGACGTGAGCTGTGCATAGTCAACAAATGCTTTGCCTTGTACATGTCTGACAACAATGATCTAATGACTGCTAGTGTTGATATTATTTATATATTTATTCAGTCATTTGATCAGAGTAAAACATCTCAACTGTACACAGGCTATAAACTGGTTATAACTGTTGCGCACACACACACACACACACACACACACACACACACACACACACACACACACACACACACACACACGTGTGTGTGTGTGTGTGTGTGTGTGTGTGTGTGAATCTGTGTCTACATCTTTGCATATGTGTATGTGTTTTTGTGTTGCCATGCACGTTTCTGTACATATGTGACAGATTGTATCTGTCTGTCTCTGCATCTGTTTGTGTATATATACATGCCAGTTTGTGTGTGTGTGTGTGTGTGTGTGTGTGTGTGTGTGTGTGTGTGTGTGTGTGTGTGTGTGTGTGTGTGTGTGTGTGTGTGTGTGCATTTCTGTACATAATTTATAGTTTGAATGTAAAATACTGCCTCCAGCAACAATTATATATCCTACATTAACTTTGAAACATTAAGCAAAGTAACTGTTTTATATTAAAACATAAAATGTATATACTATTAATAAAACAGATATACAATTTAAGTTTAATAATGTCCTCCAGGCTGGGTGTTACAGGGAAATAGAAGATCTTCTAGGGATGGGGCAGCCCTTTTCCTGAGTGGGCTTTACAACACCCTTGGGTAGTCCCTTATTCTCTGTCATGCTTACCCTGTTGGGCATTATTACTTACTAACTACATTCTCTGACATACACTAGGTATATAAATTCATCTCTATAGAGTTTCCTCAAGCTGTTCATCTTTTTCTTCCCTCCTTTTATACCTTCATATTACCCTCAGATTATTTCATGCTGTGAAGGCATGCATAAATGTCAATTAAACAAAAACAACATCAGCACAACCATTAGTGTTTTCTCTCCTAACACGCATATTTCATGCACTCTTCTTAGGAATTTTGTTTTGACTGATTGAAGGTATTCAAGGCAGTGGAACTCCCCAAATGAAAAGTACTCAGCATCATACAGTGAGATTTCAAAAGGAGTTAGAATGCAAATGTTGGTTCATTTGATCTATTTTATTTTAGTTTTACTCACGTTTATATGAACTTCAACAATGGCCGCCACTGAAAATGCTAATGCAGCACAGAGCATGCCTGCTGCCATTCTTCTGAGAGGGCTAAGGAGAGAAAAAATAGAAATAAAGCTTAAGACAATGTGCCAGTTTAATTCCTAATATATTTTCAGTTATAAACAGAACACACAGTTACATATTGAGAATGGTTCACTAAATTTTTTGTTGATTTTGTTATAAAATTATTTTCTTAAATAATACTTCAGAATGGTTTATTTTCACAGAAAAACTTTAACAAATTTTCACTGTACAAGAAAACCGGTTTTTCCAAC
>NW_025053659.1:0-10754 GCF_019279795.1 Protopterus annectens | reverse complement strand
CTCCCCTCCTATCCCTTTTGGTGAGCATCCCCTGTGGCTTTGGAAAACCCCTTTCCATCGGCACGGTGATACCCTCCTTCAGTGCCGCTGCAAGGCTATTCCAATCTTCTTTCCATGGTGCCATCCTTGAGGGATCTGGGCACTCCAGGACTCCGCCGTGGTTTCTCGAGGGGTGAGTGGCACCGGACCCTTGTCCCGACCCCATTCTCCTCTCACGAACTTCTCCGGCAGGTGAGTTCAGCTCCTACATTGGCTTTGGAGCCATCCCTCTCAGTGCCGGGAAGGATTCTGGTCTCTTCTAAGCCAGAGCCTTCTATGGCATTGGGAAGGGGTGCCTTCGAGGTCATGAGGAGTGTACTGGCATCTGAGTCAGCCTCACAGTTGGCCTCATCGTCTCCTCCCCCCATGGTGCCTGCTTCTGCCTCTGCCTCTCCTCCAGACCCCAAGCATGGGGAACAAGTGCTCCAGGGCACCCCATTGGGTGTATCTTCCTCTTCTGTGGCCTCCCCTGTTCATTCAGAGGAGACCCCTCGAAAGAGAAAATGCAAGAGGAAGCATGTTGACTCCCCTGAGTCTGTCACTTCAGATACCGATTTGGAGGAGTCGGAAGGGTCCCCGAGATCCCCCTCTGAGGACGTCTCCTTCTCAGACATCCTTGAAATCCTTAGGCAGAGGGGGAACTGGACTACCCTTAACCCTTCCGAGGATGAGTCAGTATTCCTGGAAGCGTTTGGTTCCCGACCCTCCACCTCCTGGGTGTCTCTGCCTTTCAATCCACTGATGTTGGTGGTGGCTCAAAAGGTGTGGTCAGCTCCAGACACAATGGAACCAGCTCCCTATAGGCCCACAAAATTCATCACCACCCCTCAGGACAAGCAATTTCTGACCAAGGGTGTTCCCATTTATGCCATGGTGGTAGCAGCGGCCACTAAAAAGGAGTTGGCTGAAACTTCTTCATCTGTCCATCCCCCTTATAAGGATATGGGAAGTGGATGTTTTCCTCAGCGACCTTTTCCATGAGGTCTCTGAATTATTTGTGCCATTTTACCCGCCTTCAAAGGGATCTCCTTAAAGAGTTAGGAGATACCCTTCAAGATCCATCAGCTGCGGGGGCTCAGGCTAAGATTGCCTCCCAGCTGGCGACTCTAAATTCTGTAGTAAACTCCTCCATGCAGCTCATCTCCTATGCAGCCGATGGAGCGAGTAGGGCCACAGGCACAGGTGTGGCTTTGAGGAGACACACTTGGATGCGGTTAAGCAACTTTGCGGAACCCTTTAAGGCATCTTTCACCAACACCTCCTTTGATGGTTCTGCTCTGTTTGGACAACAGGTGAAGGATACCCTTACCAGGTGTGAGCAGGAAGGCAAGACTCTCTCTGCCGTTGGAGTCTGTTTTTCCACTCCTTCAAGACTGTATCCCAAGGATCAGAAGAGTGGGAAGATGTGGTTCTGGAAATCCCAGGGAGCCGTGCCTGACACACGTGGAGAGTTCCCCTCCAGGGGCAGAGGAGGGAACAACAATAGACACCGCCGTAGGGGCAGGGGGGGTCCGCAAAATCAGGGTCAAAGAGAATCCTTCTCTGACAAGCCCTTCCAACATCCCTGAAGTGCTGCCCAGCTGTCCACCTTCGGAGACAGTCGGGGGAAGATTATCACTGTACCCAGAAGCCTGGCAAAGTATAACAAAAGACAAATGGGTACTTTCTATCATATCTGAAGGCTACAAAATCCCCTTTTTTCGCACTCCCTACATTCCCAACAAATCCCTTCCAGATGTTCGACCCAATCTAAGGGATCAAGCAGTTCAAGAAATTTCAAAACTGCTAAGAAAAAGAGCCATCCAGTCAGTCCCAGCAGACCAACAAGATCCAGAATTTACTCAAGGTTCTTTTTGGTACCAAAAAAAACAGGGGATTGGAGACCCATTCTGGATCTCAGCAGACTAAACAGGTCTGTTCAAAGAAGGAAGTTCTGGATGGTCATGCTACAGTCCATTTTACCCTTTCTGGGTCAGGACAATTGGATGTGCTCCATAGATCTTCAGGATGCATACTATCATATCAAAATGCACAGCCGCTGCAGAAGATTCCTCCGCTTCCAGCTGGGAGCCAGTCATTATCAGTTCAGAGCGCTGCCCTTTGATCACACCACAGCCCCCAGAGTGTTCACCAAATGTTTGGCAGTAGTCACCGCTCACTTGAGATGGCAAGGATTCCAGGTATTTCCATATTTAGACGACTGGCTCCTTACTGCAACCACCAGGCATCACCTGCTGCTAGCCAGAGAGTACACCATCCAAACGTGCTCCACTCTAGGCATCACAATAAATTTTGAAAAGTCTGCATTGTTGCCTTGTCAGTCTATCACCTTTATAGGCGCAAACTTAAACACAAAGGACATGTCAGCGACCCTACCAGTAGACAGAGTGTTAGCCATTCGGCGACATGTGCAGGTCTTATTAGGATGCAAAAAGATTCAGGCCAGATTTGTCCTAAAATCATTGGGTCTCATGGCAGCAGCTGTAATACTAGTCCCCCTTGCACGCTTTCATATGAGGATTCTTCAGTAGATGCTGTTCACACAATGGTCTTTCCAGCAACTCCCGATGTCTCACAGGATAATGATCACACAGTCATGCAAAAAACAACTTGTTTGGTGGATGGTTTCCCCATCATTACACCAGGGCAGACCATTTGTTCTTCCTCCCCCAGTAGCTACGGTGACCTTGGACACCTCCCTGATCGAATGGGGGGTCAGAACAGTCCAAGGCACCTGGCAGCCTCACGAGTACCATCTGCATATCAATGTCTGGAGATGAGAGCCGTGCTTTTAGCATTGCAAGCTCTTCAGAACTCTCTTCCCACCGGGACCATTGCAATTCAAACAGACAATATGTCAGTGGTATGGTACATTAACAAGCAGGGCGGAACCAAGTCATACCCCTTATGTCGAGAAGCACTCAGACTTTCGCAGTGGGCGATCTCTTCCCAATGGTTTCTGATAGCAGCGCACATCCCTGGGAAGTCCAACGTTATAGCAGACAGGCTGAGCAGAGCAATTCTCATGCTTCACGAGTGGTCTCTCAATCAGACTGTGGCGGACAGAATCTTCCACAAATGGGGTCAACCTTGCTGCAACCTTTTTGCCACCCATTTCAACAGCAAGTGTGACAATTTTTTCTCTCTCCTACTTCTTCCCGGACACCTCCCCAGAGATGCTCTAGTTCATGATTGGCCCCAGGGACTTCTTTATGCATTCCCCCTGATTCCCAAACTAATTCAGAAAGCTACCACACTGGGATGCAAGATGATCTTCATTGCCCCTTAATGGCCTCGACAAATTTGGTTCCCCTTCCTGCATCATCACCTTCTAGAGCAGCCCTGGAACCTGGACCCAATTCCAGATCTTCTGATCCATCAATCGGGCGCGCTGCACCTATCTCTTCAATCCCTCCGGCTCACAGCTTGGTTTCTCCACATCTGACTTTAGCCAGGCTTCCCAACATCTCCCATTCGGTGCGTGAAATCATCTTATCCTTGCATAAGTCGACCACTAGAAAGACTTATGATAGTAAGTGGAAACGTTTTTCCTTATGGGCAGAGAACAGGAATATAGATCCCTTTTCAGCCCCTGTGCACCATATTTTAGATTTTCTAGCAGAACTTTTTTGAACTGGATCCTCTTCTGCCACGATTAGAGTTCAGCTTGCTGCAATTTCAAACTTTCATACGGGCCTATCTAATTCAAGCATCATGTCCCATAAGCTTTGTAAAGCCTTTCTGAAGGGGACCACTCTACTCAGACCACCAGTAAGAGATCCCCCGCCTCCGTGGGATCTGAATTTGATTTTAGCTTCCCTGATACTGCCCCCCTTTGAACAAGCAGCTTCTTGTTCCTTGAAGATTCTTTCTTGGAAAACCCTTCTTTTGGTTGCAGTTACGTCGACCAGAAGTGTTTCTGAACTTCAGGCTCTTTGTGTGTGTCCTCCTTACCTAGTTTTTCACAATGATAGAGTTTCTCTTCGGACTAATCCTTCCTTTCTCCCAAAGGTTACTTCTGATTGTAATTTGAATCAGTCCATTAAACTGCCCGTGTTCTTTCCAAATTATTCCAACAAGGCAGAATACAAATTACATCAGTTGGACGTCCATAGGCAATTACGCTTTTACTTGCATGGAACCAAGCAATTCAGAAAATCAGACCAGTTGTTCCTGTCTTACGCTGAAGGAAAACAAGGCATACCGGTGTCAAAAGTCACCTTATCTAGGTGGTTGTCTTCTACTATTACCTTTATATATTGGTTGAGAAATAAAGACCTTCCTGCTAAACCCAAAGGTCACTCCACCAGAGCTTTAGCTACTTCTGTGGCTTTTCAGGCCAGATTGCCAATGGAAACTATTTGTGCGGCAGCTACCTGGGCTAATCCTCATACCTTCATTTCACATTATAAGCTGGATGTGGCTTCCAGAAGCAGAGCTGATTTTGGTTCCACTGTTCTGAAGAGTCTGTTCCGATGAGCCACCCAGGATTGAGGTGCTAGGGACGCTGTCCCAACCAGCAAGAATGAAGGCGAGATTGACAACTTAACATTAAGAAGTTATGTACCTACCATAACGTTCCATGTTAGTTGTCTTCTTCTCTCCTTCTTCCTTGCGTCCCACCCTCCATCCCGCTATCCTAGTAGACCGAGAAGAGTTCCTTAGATTTATCACTGGCTGAGTCTTCTCTGGCTGTTACTTCTGACTGTCAGTCTCTCCAGTAGTTTCCTATATCCTGCTACAGTTACTGTATTATCATGATTGTTATTATTATGTCTGTAGTTAGGTTACCAAATGAGATCTGGGTATATAGCACCAGGCATCATGGGACATAGGGGGTCCTCGAGCCAGTAAGCAGCTCTCGAGCTTTTGAAGATGGCCGAGTCGAGATGAGGATCGGCTCCGAACCCAACCAGCAAGAAAGAAGGAGAGAAGAAGAAAACAAACAAGGAACGTTATGGTAGGTACATAACTTCTTATTTTTGTTTTCCATGCTGGCATTTTTTCCTTGATAATTTTAATTTCTTAGTTTATATATTCTTTTTCTCTTTTTCTCATTCTCATCATCTCCCAGAAATTTGTGTACTTATATTTAAATGTTCTCAGTACAAGTTTAAAGAAGCAGAACAAACAGCTGGATTTAGTAACCCTAGTACCCCTTCATCCTCAGTCATATACAACGTTATATTTAAACGTTTTCACTATTAATTTCTCAGTCTCTTGCTTTCCCCCTGTAATACTCAGTACAAGTTTAAAGAAGCAGAACAAACAGCTGGATTTAGTAACCCCAGTCCCCTTCATCCTCACTCACATACAACATTATATTTTAACGTTCTCACTATTAATTTCTCAGTCTCTTCCTTTCCCCCGTGTAGTACTCTGGGCAAGTTTAAAGAAGCAGAACAAACAGCTGGATTTAGTAACCCCAGTCCCCTTCATCCTCACTCATATACAACATTATATTTAAACGTTCTCACTATTAATTTCTCAGTCTCTTCCTTTTCCCCCTGTAATACTCTGTACAAGTTTAAAGAAGCAGAACAAACAGCTGGATTTAGTAACCCCAGTCCCTTCATCCTCACTCATATACAACATTATATTTAAACATTCTCACTATTAATTTCTCAGTCTCTTCCTTTCCCCCTGTAATACTCTGTACAAGTTTAAAGAAGCAGACTAAACAGCTGGATTTAGTAACCCCAGTCCCCTTCATCCTCACTCATATACAACATTATATTTAAACATTCTCACTATTAATTTCTCAGTCTGCTCATTTACCCCGTGTAATACTCTGTACAGGTTTAAAGAAGCAAAACAAACAGCTAGATTTAGTAATCCCAGTCCCCTTCATCCTCACTCATATCCAACAATATATTTAAACGTTCTCACTATTAATTTCTCAGTCTCTTCCTTTCCCCCCTGTAATACTCTGTACAAGTTTAAAGAAGCAGACATAACAGCTGGATTTAGTAACCCCAGTCCCCTTCATCCTCACTCATATACAACATTATATTTAAGCATTCTCACTATTAATTTCTCAGTCTCTTCCTTTCCCCCCTGTAATACTCAGTACAAGTTTAAAGAAGAAGAACAAACAGCTGGATTCCCAGTCCCCTTCATCCTCACTCATATACAACATTATATTTAAACGTTCTCACTATTAATTTGTCAGTCTCTTCCTTTCCTCCCTGTAACACTCTGTACAAGTTTAAATAAGCAGAACAAACAGCTGGATTTAGGAACCCCAGTCCCCTTCATCCTTACTCATATACAACATTATATTTAAACGTTCTAACTATTTATTTCTCAGTCTCTTCCTTTTCCCCCGTAATACTCTGTACAAGTTTAAAGAAGCAGAACAAACGGATGGATTTAGTAACGCCAGTCCCCTTCATCCTCACTAATACACAACATTATATTTAAATGTTCTCACTATTAATTTCTCAGTCTCTTCCTTTCCCACTGTAATACTCTGTACAAGTTTAAAGAAGCAGAATAAACAGCTGGATTTAGTAACCCTAGTCCCCTTCATCCTCACTCATATACAACATTATATTTAAACGTTCTAACTATTAATTTCTCAGTCTCTTCCTTTCCCCCCTGTAATACTCTGTACAAGTTTAAATAAGCAGAACAAACAGCTGGATTTAGGAACCCCAGTCCCCTTCATCCTTACTCATATACAACATTATATTTAAACGTTCTCACTATTAATTTGTCAGTCTCTTCCTTTCCTCCCTGTAACACTCTGTACAAGTTTAAATAAGCAGAACAAACAGCTGGATTTAGGAACCCCAGTCCCCTTCATCCTTACTCATATACAACATTATATTTAAACGTTCTAACTATTAATTTCTCAGTCTCTTCCTTTTCCCCCGTAATACTCTGTACAAGTTTAAAGAAGCAGAACAAACGGATGGATTTAGTAACGCCAGTCCTCTTCATCCTCACTAATACACAACATTATATTTAAATGTTCTCACTATTAATTTCTCAGTCTCTTCCTTTCCCACTGTAATACTCTGTACAAGTTTAAAGAAGCAGAATAAACAGCTGGATTTAGTAACCCCAGTCCCCTCCTTCATCCTCACTCATATACAACATTATATTTAAACGTTCTCATTATTAATTTCTCAGTCTGTTCCTTTTCCCCCGTAATACTCTGTACAAGTTTAAAGAAGCAGAACAAACAGATGGATTTAGTAACGCCAGTCCCCTTCATCCTCACTAATATACAACATTACATTTAAACATTCTCACTGTAAATTTCTCAGTCTCTTCCTTTCCCCCCTGTAATACTCTGTACAAGTTTAAAGAAGCAGAACAAACAGCTGGATTTAGTAACCCCAGTCCCCTTCATCCTCACTCACATACAACATTATATTTTAACGTTCTCACTATTAATTTCTCAGTCTCTTCCTTTCCCCCTGTAGTACTCTGGGCAAGTTTAAAGAAGCAGAACAAACAGCTGGATTTAGTAACCCCAGTCCCCTTCATCCTCACTCATATACAACATTATATTTAAACGTTCTCACTATTAATTTCTCAGTCTCTTCCTTTCCCCCCTGTAATACTCTGTACAAGTTTAAAGAAGCAGACTAAACAGCTGGATTTAGTAACCCCACCCCCCTTCATCCTCACTCATATACAACATTATATTTAAACGTTCTCACTATTAATTTCTCAGTCTCTTCCTTTCCCCCCTGTAATACTCTGTACAAGTTTAAAGAAGAAGAACAAACAGCTGGATTCCTAGTCCCCTTCATCCTGACTCATATACAACATTATATTTAAACGTTCTCACTATTAATTTGTCAGTCTATTCCTTTCCCCCCTGTAACACTCTGTACAAGTTTAAATAAGCAGAACAAACAGCTGGATTTAGGAACCCCAGTCCCCTTCATCCTTACTCATATACAACATTATATTTAAACGTTCTAACTATTAATTTCTCAGTCTCTTCCTTTTCCCCCGTAATACTCTGTACAAGTTTAAAGAAGCAGAACAAACGGATGGATTTAGTAACGCCAGTCCCCTTCATCCTCACTAATACACAACATTATATTTAATTGTTCTCACTATTAATTTCTCAGTTTCTTCCTTTCCCCCTGTAATACTCTGTACAAGTTTAAAGAAGCAGAATAAACAGCTGGATTTAGTAACCCCAGTCCCCTTCATCCTCACTCATATACAACATTATATTTAAACGTTCTCACTATTAATTTCTCAGTCTCTTCCTTTCCCCCTGTAATACTCTGTACAAGTTTAAAGAAACAGAACAAACAGCTGGATTTAGTAACCCCAGTCCCCTTCATCCTCACTCATATACAACATTATATTTAAACGTTCTCACTATTAATTTCTCAGTCTCTTCCTTCCCCCTGTAATACTCTGTACAAGTTTAAAGAAGCAGAACAAACAGCTGGATTTAGTAACCCCAGTCCCCTTCATCCTCACTCATATACAACATTATATTTAAACATTCTCACTGTTAATTTCTCAGTCTCTTCCTTTCCCCCTGTAATACTCTGTACAAGTTTAAAGAAGCAGATTAAACAGCTGGATTTAGTAACCCCAGCCCCCTTCATCCTCGCTCATATACAACATTATATTTAAACATTCTCACTATTAATTTTTCAGTCTCTTCACTTCCCCCACTGTAATACACTGTACATGTTTAAAGAAGGAGAATAAACAGCTGCATTTAGTAACCCCAGTCCCCTTCATCCTCACTCATATACAACATTATATTTAAACGTTCTACTATTAATTTCTCAGTGTCTTCCTTTCCCCCCTGTAATACTCTGTACAAGTTTGAAGAAGCAGAACAAACAGCTGGATTTAGTAACCCCAGTCTCCTTCATCCTCACTCATATACAACATTATATTTAAACGTTCTCTCTATTAATTTCTCAGTCTCTTCCTTTCTCCCCTGTAATACTCTGTACAAGTTTAAAGAAGAAGAACAAACAGCTGGATTTAGTAACCCCAGTCCCCTTCATCCTCACTCATATACAACATTATATTTAAACGTTCTCACTATTAATTTCTCAGTCTCTTCCTTCCCCCCCCCCTTAATACTCTGTACAAGTTTAAAAAAGAAGCAGAACAAACAGCTGGATTTAGTAACCCCAGTCCCCTTCATCCTCACTCATATACAACATTATATTTAAACGTTCTCACTATTAATTTCTCAGTCTCTTCCTTTCCCCCCTGTAATACTCTGTACAAGTTTAAAGAAGAAGAACAAACAGCTGGATTTAGTAACCCCACCCCCTTCATCCTCACTCATATACAACATTATATTTAAACATTCTCACTATTAATTTCTCAGTCTCTTCCTTTCCCCTGTAATACTCTGTACAAGTTTAAAGAAGCAGAACAAACAGCTGGATTTAGTAACCCCAGTCCCCTTCATCCTCAATCATATACAACATTATATTTAAACATTCTCACTGTTAATTTCTCGTTACTCAGTCTCTTCTTTCCCCACCAATACTCTGTACCGTTTAAAGCAGATTAAACAACTGGTTAGTAACCCAGTCTCTTCATCCTCAATCATATACAACATTATATTGCATTGTTCTCTGTTAATTCTCAGTCTCTTCCTTTCCCCCCTGTAATACTCTGTACAAGTTTAAAGAAGCAGAATAAACAGCTGGATTTAGTAACCCCACCCCCTTCATCCTCACTCATATACAACATTATATTTAAACGTTCTCACTATTAATTTCTCAGTCTCTTCCTTTCCCCCTGTAATACTCTGTACAAGTTTAAAGAAGCAGAACAAACAGCTGGATTTAGTAACCCCAGTCCCTTTCATCCTCACTCATATACAACATTATATTTAAACGTTCTCACTATTAATTTCTGTCTCTTCCTTCCCCCATGTAATACTCTGCACAAGTTTAAAGAAGCAGAACAAACAGCTGGATTTAGTAACCCCAGTCCCTTTCATCCTCACTCATATACATTATTATATTTAAATGTTCTCACTATTAATTTCTCAGTCTCTTCCTTTCCCCACCCTGTAATACTCTGTACAAGTTTAAAGAAGCAGAAAAAACAGCTGGATTTAGTAACCCCAGTCCCCTTCATCCTCACTCATATACAACATTATATTTAAACGTTCTCACTATTAATTTCTCAGTCTCTTCCTTTCCCCCTGTAATACTCTGTACAAGTTTAAAGAAGCAGAACAAACAGCTGGATTTAGTAACCCCAGTCCCTTTCATCCTCACTCATATACAATATTATATTTATACGTTCTCACTATTAATTTCTCAGTCTCTTCCTTTCCCCCCTGTAATACTCTGTACAAGTTTAAAGAAGCAGAACAAACAGCTGGATTTTGTAACCCCAGTCCCCTTCATCCTCACTCATATACAACATTATATTTAAACGTTCTCACTATTAATTTCTCAGTCTCTTCCTTTCCCCTGTAATACTCTGTACAAGTTTAAAGAAGCAGAACAAACAGCTGGATTTAGTAATCCCAGTCCCCTTCATCCTCACTCATATCCAACAATATATTTAAACATTCTCACTTTTAATTTCTCAGTCTCTTCCTTTTCCCCCTGTAATACTCTGTACAAATTTAAAGAAGAAGAACAAAAGTAAGCCCCCCACCCCTTATTCCCCAAAAAACCCTTTTTTAAAAACTTCCCACTTTTAAATTTTTAGTTTTTCCTTTTTTAATCTCTTCTTTAAAAAAA
>NW_025053658.1:2500-5000 GCF_019279795.1 Protopterus annectens | reverse complement strand
CAGTATGATGGTATTTTGTGATACATTCATATCCTCCAATGTCTTCAGGAAGGCTGAGTGGGGTTCTTGAGATTGGGAGGGTGCTTGAGATTGGGAGGGTGGTCTGTAACATGCTACCAGTTGTATAGCAGTTTTGCCTATGGTTAGTTGCACCTGTATGGTCTCTGATGCTTCATGTGTTGCTACTAAGCTGGAGGTGTGGGTGTCCTTGCTGAATATGGACACTCCTCCCTTTGTGGTTCGCCCAGGTTTTGGGGCGAAAAGCATGATACAAGTATAGCCTGGTAAGCTGGGGTGCTCTCAGGAGCCTTGAACCAGGTTTCAGTTACTGCACAGACGTCGATGTTCTCCATGCTGAGGAGTGCATCTGGCGCCTGCATCTTGAGATTTAGACTTCTGGCGTTGAGCAGCATTACCCTTGGTTTTTTCCATTTTGTTTTCTAAGGAGGTGGGTTTGTCTTTTGAGCCTTGCCTAAAAAGGCACTATGGGGTGGCAAGAGCCTTAGCCAATATCCGAAGCCCAGTGGTGACAGGTGTAAGCCATCCCTCATGGCAGCATGGCTTGTCCAACATGTCATCCCAGGCAGACAGACATTGATCCCCTTAGAATGACACCAGTACTTGAGCCAATTGTTAAAGCTGATCATCTTGTCTTTGTATTGTGGTATCATTCTTGGTGAGGGCAAGATGCTGCTCAGGGTCAGGGTCGCCCTCAGCCTGGGCTACATAATCGGAGAGCTCCTCCTATGTCTCTTTCATGTAGTCCAGGGAGGTATGCCTCGGGTCATTCACACCAGCATGGACAATGACGGAGTCATATTTGTACTTGCTTTGGAGTGACTGAGTGCTGTGTTATGTGGCGGATCCTAGCTCCCGATAGACAGCTCACAGTCACCTTCTCCTTGTTCCCAGCCTGGTCAGCAGGACATCAGTGTGTCTGACTATAGAGTCACCTATTACTAGTGTATCAGGCAAGGTGTTTGGCCCAAGGGCTGTGGATTGGTTGACACACTGGATTTATTGAAGTATGTGTTGCATGTGTTTTGTTTTGAGGTGGTGGATTTTGGATGTCTGCTTTGGGGAGCCTCTGTTGTTTTGGTAAGTTTTTTATTAGAGCCTCAGTATGTCTTTGTGTTTTATGTGTTTGGTTTGCAGTTGTGGTAGGTCTATGTGGGACTGGGATTGTTGTGTGTGTGGTTGCCATCTCCTCCTGTCTGGTCATGCCAGCCCTGAGCTGAGAGAGAGTTCAGCCTCCAGTTTGGCTATATAGTTGCATCTCTCACATGTATTTGTGTTTGTTGGGAGGAGGAGAGGGTTGTCTGTGTACATGAGACAACTGGTAGCATTGTCTCAAGATACCCAGATTGACCAGCTGAATTGGAGACGACGCTTTGAGTAATCTACCACTTGACATGCTAGAAGAGAAGTAGAGTTGCAGCATTAAGGGAAGTGGAATATTCACAGGGTGGTAGAAGTAGATGTAGTGCTTTTTACTTAGTTCCAATGGAGAGTGCTGCATTTAATAGAGAAGATATTGAGAATCAAGTGCTAGGCTTTATAATATAGTGAGGTAGTCTGAGTTATACTAAGAGTAGAGCTTCCTTAAGGGAAAATTTGAAGAGCAGTGGCGAGCATCGAAGAGCTTGTAACCAGCGCTTTGCGTCAGGCTTATACACAAATCGCCAAGAAGCTCGCGGCAAAAAGCGGATTTTAAACAGTGAACTACAAAAGAGCTAGAAATGGTCCAAAACAACCAACAGCTTCTTGTGCTGAGGTCACTTCCTACAGGGACAGGTAGGCTGCTCGGCTCCCCACTCCCACTGGTGAGCAAAGAAACTTCCTTCTATCCAAGTAAGGTAATGGACAACACAGGAACTACACCACAGCCTGGTGAAGAATACAGCAATGCCTGTAAACTGGTCTAAACTATCGAGGAGAGGCGGAAAACAAGGATTATTTATTTATGTTTTGTTTTTTGATAGAAACACACAGAAAATGCAGAAACAGTGATAAATTAGTTACACAGGCTAGCACACTTTAGTGGGCAGCCTCCACAGTTAAATTAAACAAACAAACAAACAAACTTTCGATCAAATTCCACTAAAATGTAACTTTAAGTGCAGATTTTAAAATAATGCAGCAAACAGTTAAAAAAAATGAAACAGTTCAAGCTAGTTCAGGGTAAGCTACAGAAGCTATTCCAAGTGAAAAAGCAAAGATACTTAAATCCAGAAGTAGTCGCTTCTGAGTCTCCTGTTGCTAGGGACCACTTGCAGAACCACGGGAGCTTGTCTGAGCAGTATAGCCAGAAAAAAATGCCCAGAGGCGGATTTTAAACAGTGAACTACAGCAAAAAAGAGCTAGAAATGGTCCAAAACAACCAATTACTACAGCTTCTTGTGCTGCTGAGAGGTCACTCCTACAGGGACAGGTAGGCTGCTCAAGGCTCCCCCACTCCCACTGGTGAGCAAAGAAACTTCCTTCTATCCAAGTAAGGTAA
>NW_025053657.1:0-2500 GCF_019279795.1 Protopterus annectens | reverse complement strand
GTACCGCATTTTCTAGTTCCCATCGAGAGCTTTGTATTGTGTACAGTTTTTTGTTTAGAAGCTTTCTCCAATAATTTTTTGATGTTGGGTGCTGTTATATATACAAAGCTCGGATAATTGCCCAAAACGGAAGCTGTATCATCATTTACTGTTATTAAGTTCCAGTGCTGTCTTAAAATATCTCTAATATACTTTGTGTAAGGAGTATACATCAAGACGCAAACTCGATTACAACACATACCTACATCGTCATATCCCTTCTTTCTATTATGAATCTTCATAAAATCAAAAGACTTGCCCAATAAAGGTGGAAATTGTTTACCCCATTCATTCTTCACATAGTTGGAAACTTGTGATAATAGGGCTGAGGGGTATCCTCGATTACTAAACATATTACTTATTCGGTCAACTTCCCTATTCATGATTTCTCTAGTAGATGACATATGAGCTGCCCTAATACATTCTCCTTTGTAAACATTTCTGAATATATATGGGGTGGGTGATAACTATTAAATTCAATATAGTCATTTGAAAAAAGTTTCCTTCCTATGAATTTGTGAAATAAATCCCTTATCAGAATGGCTAATATATGTGTCCAAATATGCTATGCCACTCTCACTGATGTTATGAGTGAACTTTAAAAAATTCATTGTGCCATTAATAAATTCCATAAAAGAATTAATCTCATCTTTTGAACCCTTCCATAAGATGAATAAATCATCCAAATATTGTGTATAATATGCTATATTGGAATAAAATTGGCTCTTGAACACATATTCTGTTTCCCATTACACACACACACACACACACACACACACACACACACACACACACACACACACACACACACACACACACACACACACACACAGGGCAGGATTCACGAAGCCTCCGTGTAAGAGTTATAACTCATACATGGAGGCTGCAGTTAAACGGAGTGATGTCAGCATGCTTTGCATATTCATGAGAGCATGCTAAATCACACTTAAGGCTAACACGGTCCATGTAAGACAGTAGGGGACGTGTTCGTAGGCCGAGCCCTGTAAGCGGACACGCCCCCAAAAGAGGAAAAGTGCCCAAAGTAAACACCCACGACAGAGTCCATGGAAATGTGAATAAACAGAACACAACACATGCCCCCACAGACTATGAACAGAAAACATATAAATAAACATGTTATTTATTTTTTTTAAATTGTAAAAATGTTTAACCGTGAGTGCGCTCGTTTGCGCGGGCATGCCCGTAGCGCAGCTACAGTTAGCAGTCAGTGGGAAAGCATATAAGAACTAAATATGCAAAATAAGCCAGGAAGCAATAGCGTAGCAGTAGAGATGTTGGCTGAAGAGCAGGCATTCATGGTTCGAGCCCCCACAACACCAATTTTTATTTTTAGCAAAATAAGCACGAAACAAGTCCCTGACAAATATGTACACATAAAACCACATTTTATGTAAAATGTAATGAAATAGCCCATTTATATTGAAGAAATGTGAGGTAACAAAAGAATAAAAAATGCCAGATGTGCCCATAGCTGAGCTACAGTTTAACAGGGCGAGTGCATCTGCCCGTAGATGAGCAGTGGTTTAACTGGTGCAAAATGAGTGCCCGTAGCTGAGCAGTGGTTTAACATGCTAAATCTATGTGCCCCTAACTGAGATGAGCGTAATATGCGTACTGATAGCCAAATGAGGCTTAAACCAGTGTACCCCGTTTGCGAATGAGGCTTAAACCAGTGTACCCCGTTTGCGCTGAGCTGCGCACCGCGCAAACAAGCTAACCGATGGGCAACGTTGAGCAAGCCGTATCAAAACTGCCTTTACACAGACACACCCCTCAGCATGTCTAGACAGTCATAAAAAATAAAAAGTAGTGGCCAGGTTCGAACCCAGGATACTATACACCATAGTCAAGGTACCAAACCACTAAGCCATGACAGCAGTACCTATAAATGTAATAATAGCTAATATATAGGAATGAATACAAACTGGAGCATGGCAATGCGGGTTTACTGAAGTTGATACAATTCCAAAATGTCCAATCACAGATATGTGCGGGAAAAACGGACTATATAAGCCCCATAGGTGGGAATACACAGCATAAACGATTGTAGAACTGAACTGCAGGCAGAATGACAGGAGTAGGAGAGGCTAGTTGCTTTCGAGCACAGAGGTGGGGCGTTGAGGAGTCCAGGTACATGGTCTGGCTCCTAGTCCACAATCATGAGGCCCAACTCATGCAGGGCCAGGTCCTCTGGGGAGCATACAGGGCCGAGGCGTGGGACCGGTTGGCTCATGATCTCACCAGTGCCACAGGGATTCCAAAGACTGGTGCGCAGGTCCGTCACCACCATGCGGACCTGAAGAGATGCAAGCAGGACCAACTGAACCTTTGGATCCAGGAGGCCTGGCAAACACCCAACACCCCACTACTGAGTAAGTTACATTTAATTATGTATGTAAGAAATTAAACTAGCTGATATTATGGAGATGTGTATTCCAAT
>NW_025053656.1:0-9287 GCF_019279795.1 Protopterus annectens | reverse complement strand
TATTTTTTTACACCCCAAATTTTTGGGGAACCCAAACAAAAACATGTTTTAAAAAGGGGGGGGCTCCCCCTTTTGGGGTCTGGGGGAAGTATGTAAACATGAATACTAGATAGTGGTTACTGTATACAGCATGTATAACAACAGGTATTGTCTTATGTACCCGGGGATACCCCCATCCGGGGAATGCATTGTACCAATCCATTTTTTCCAGATTTGGATGGACACATCCCTAGGTGTTGCATGTACCTAAGGGGCAAACCAAAACGGTGTGGTACGGAATGGGTGGAGTCATTCCCAGGGTTAGTGTTATAGTGTACAGGAAGGTTTTCCTTGTTACTGGGTTCCCATCGGTGCTTTTGTAGGACTCATCCAATGTTTGCTTATGTCTGCTGTTAGGGGTATATCCAACCAAAATTGCAGTATTAACGGGTATCCCCCCACGATAGTGTCCCCATGTCATCAAATCACCCATGTTGTAATAACTGTAGTGTGATACTCCAGAAAATCATGAGATGTTAACAATGTGTCACGGGGGTATCCACAGCCCATGTGTCCACTATGCATGTACATGCAGACAGTGCCCCCACCATGTTCACAGATGTACACTTGCCTGTACTGCACACATCACACATTGTCCACTCACTAACACATGCTGGCAACACATTACACTTCAGCCAAGTGGCACATGGGTGGACAATACATACTCAGACCTAACAGTGGTGTAAACAATGCTACATTGACAATCAGACTTTGATGCATAATGTCTGCTCAGATATACCTACAAGGATGTCACACTTCCTTGTTGACCCCATTATTGCTACCTGCTATAGTGTCACCCTGTGCATCAGCACCATTTAGCCTGTCCCTCCTCAATGATGCAGATGACAGGAGGCACAGGTATCATCATATGCACAGGGGTTTTGTTGTTTGCCAAGCCTGACATTGACCCATCCAATCAACATGTCTTTTTTGTGTGTGTGTGTGTGTGTGTGTGTGTGTGTGTGTGTGTGTGTGTGTGTGTGTGTGAGGGGTACAGCATGGGCCCAAAGTTGATGTAATTTGTGTATGTGTGAGCCCTAGTTTTTGGTTAATGTGTGTGTTCATGCACACAGCTCCACCATGTGGCTGCCATATACAGTAGTTTGTGGGACAGCCACAGACTGTACCTGCTAGGCTGTACAGATCACTGTCTCTGACATGGACATACAGGGTATGGGGTACCAACCCTGACTGGGTACTGTCATCAGAGGCAGAGGTATGATGACTGGACCCATATCCCTGCTGGACTGGCCAGAGCGTGCACATGGTCTACTGGGATGGTCATAGGCCAGCCCCAGCATTGCTGGGGCTGGTACTGCCACAGGAGCGGGAACTGGGCGGACCACTGCCAGCTGTTGCTGTTGCTGATGCATGGGCCCGACAGAAACCATCCCGACCTGGCTCATGGAAGACTTTTGTGGAGGGCATATGCCCCCAACATCTTGACCTGTGTGTCCGGATGGCACCGCAAGGTCATGGGTGCTGTCATATGTGGTGTAATGTGCCCTGCGCCCTAAGTCCCTGCCTGGTGTACTGTCCATATGTGCCTGAGCCTGCATTACAGCCGGAACATACTGGTTGTCAAGCCCTGTGAGGGAAACTGCCAGCACGACCAGTGGTGCCCCCCAAGAACCCTGACCCCCCATGTGGTACTGTTCCAGGCCGGCTATGGCTGCTGTGAGGGGATGCGTGCCATGGGTCACACTCTCCTGGTCAATGCACTGTATTTTCCTGCCTATGGCCATTGGTGGTGAGGGATGTATTGACAGTATGAGTGTGTGCATAGATGGGGTTGAACGCTGTGTACTTTGATTGGACCAACGACAGACCCTGTCAAATCTTCCTGTGCCAGATAATGTGTCATCATCACCACTATTCGTGGCAGTGGCTTCAGGTTGCCTGCTGCTTTCGCCAACTCCTAACTCAACACCTGTGAGAGGAAGAAGGAACACACTTTATGGTCTGCACATGCACATGACATGCACACATGAACACATGAAAACACACATGAACACATGAACACATGCACACATGACACATGGACACATGCACATGACACATGAACACATGCACACATGCACATGAACACATATACACCCCACTCAGCACAAACACACATACCAACAATCCAACACATGTCTATAGGTTTAAGTGGGTGTCAGTATCACAAGACAGTCACCACACAGCTCAGCATGAGAATATGTGTTGCACACCATGCAGTGCATGTGCATTAAATGGCAGATACATGGCTTTGATGCAACTGTAGTTGTTCAGTGATTGCACCCTGAACCCAAAGTGTACATGGACACAACATTTCTGTGCATATTACAGCTCTGCAATGCCCTGTGACCATCACAAAAAATACATGCTGGTTTCTGTGTGATACATAGAATCCATGCCTGAGTGCAGTGTCTGTGTCCATAGCAGATAATAGTGCATGTAGCACATGCATGCATTACACACACATGTGCTGTGCATGTTGATGTGAAGGATCCCATGTACATGGCCAGTGTACAGTGGTTATGGTGAGTGGGGACATGCATACATGCATACAGCATCTGCCCACATAAACCAGCAGAATGTGTGTGCCATGCAGGTCATGTATACTGGATTGCCAGGCATAGCATGTATGCACACGTGGAGACATGCTTTTTGCAGTGCCTCTGTTGACAGAGACACTGAGGTAATCCTGGTATATCTGCACACCATTGGTCAAGATTCCTCTTGCAAAGCCAGCATGCTCTGCCTCACTATATGGGATGTACAGCATGTCTGTGATGAATCTATCCTCCAGTCACATTATGCTGTGTCAGGTGTCTTGTGTGCCAAGAGATTAGGTGAAGCATGTTCATAAATCTGGGTTTGACATGGCTGATGTACACATCATGAGCATGTGCATGAATGAGCTGGAGTCAGCAGCATAAGACATATCGAGACATCCTTGGTGAGGAACGTGGCCTCTAGCTGCTGAGTGTGGGATCATCATTGCAGATATGTGGGTGCCAGACATGGCATGGCATGCTACATGACTGCAACATTAAATACCACACATACCCAATGTGTGTCAAGTGACCTATACACCCACTAGCATTCCAGGACATATATATGTGACACTTTGTTTGGATGGTGACTGCTGTGCATATTGTGTATACTGGCATATGTAAGCACACAGACAACATGCTATGTATATTGTGTATAGGTGCATATGTTATCACACACACAACACTGAGGTGCAAAGCAATGACTGCTATGAGTAGTACTGTGATCACTGTAACTGGATGGGGTGTAGTACCCTGTGCCATCATCAACATGCATCTTGTGGTCACTCACAGCTACTAATGTGTGCAAGACCACCACCTAGCATGCTGTTCCTGAACTGCAGTGCCGTGGCTACATTCAGAATTACACAGCCACCTTGTACATGGGTGTGTGAGGTGCCCAATAGGGAGCATTGCGTAACATGACCGTGTTATGTGTTGAAAGTGTTGCACAGCCCCATGATAGGCCTCTACCCTGAGGTACATCATGTGTGTGTGAATGACATGTGGGATACTGAAGTGTGACCTTACAGGTGTGTGGTAATGCCAAATGTAGCATGTTTTCTTGTACTGCATGACAAACGTTCTGTTGTGTACAGCTGTAGCAACTATGCATATCCAAGGTGCAGTACAGTGTTGCCACAATTGTGTCTGCTGCACTGTGCATTGCATGTGATTGAGGCAGCTACTGACTTTACTGAGATGATTGGTGTCTCACAGCAAACATGCACAGCATGCATTATGCATAGGTGTGTTACGTGTACATGGCCTACACCTCACCTATGACATGCACATTTCATTACTAATATTAAAGTGTTAACACACTCACCAGCATGTATTGTCTGCACTGCTGTCACACCAGAGGGACCTAGAAGAATATGACACAGTTTGTCAGTGGCCACAACTGTGGCATTGCTACTGGGAGTGTGCTAAATGACAGTGGAACAACAGTCAACAGTCACAGGTGTACGGATACTATTCCAAATATCAGTATTGCACATGTTAGGCAGCACAACTGCTAAACACACAGTACACATCTCACATATGCATATTCTAACAATATAGGTAACGGTAGTCTAAAGCTAGGGCATATTACATGCATGCTCCATGTCATCCTGCCGGGTGGCTCTGGCCTCCATGATGACACATGTGTGATGCTGTTGCTGCTGTAGGCCAGGAGCCACAATGCTTAGGAGCAGCTCCTCCACTCTGGTGAGGGGGGATGTATGGCCGCCCCACCACCTGTGGCAAGCTATTGCCTATGGATATCATACTCATGCCACCGGACATGTCTAATTAAATCACTGCAGTGATGGTATACCTGCTCATATCTCCGCTTATGCATGCCTATGTCATTTATCCTGCGAACAAGGTCTTGCCACAGTGCAGTATGGTCATGCTGATGCTGGCTGGCCCTGGAAAAAAGCAGGTTATACTGCTGCACCAGGCTGTTCAGAATTTCCTGCTCCTCCGCAGCTGAATACAATGGATTACATTGATGAGCCATAACCCTGGAAGACAATTAAACGATATGTGTGAGCATGTCATGTGGCACACTTAACATTATGAAGTACAGATATCACTTAACTGCCATATATAGCATCTATCTGTCTATCAGAGGATGCACACTCAATACCACATATCAGTGTTCAGCACACAACTGGCTGACAGTGCCTGCAACACTCCATATAACACACCAGCATACACCAGTAGTCGGCACACTGTTTGGGATACAATGCACAACCTGCCGGGGTATATATCAAGCTAATGCATGAAAAATATGTCATCCAATGCAATGAATGTATGTACATTTACAGTATTACCTGTAAACTACCCTAGTCTTTGATGCCATACCCCTACCTAACATATGTGCACGGTTGTTAATATAGCTGGCATACTGCTGTAACAGAGTATACATGTTGCTAGGTACACACACATACCCTGTAACACACATGTCATTGCAGGCATGGTACAGGCATCATTAAATCCACATCAGACATACATACAACACACAGATGTATGCCAACACAGATGAGCATTACCTGTGCACCTTATAGTACTGTGTGCCCCTACTTACAGATACCTATGCCTGTGGTATGTAATCTGTGCAGACTACAGGAAGCACACAAGACAGTGTTACCAGGGACTGTGAACATACACCATACTGTGCTGTTTAGGCCTACAGCTTCAGGTAGTACAACAGTTCATATGTGAGCTGGAGTCACCAGCAGTACCAATTACTGAGCATACATGTATTGCTTTAGCCTACATTGGGACACCACAGTCGTACACAAGGAACTACGTCACAGCATATGCCATCCTACTATGTCTGCATCCCAATAACTGACACATCTTTCTCCGGCCTCACACCTAGGACACAAACTACCATGACAGACACAACCTCACACTAAGCTATCACAACTTTACAAACCTTGCACACAGTCACTGTCACACTCATTCCACCTCACATAGCAGGTATTACACTGAGTACATGTGTGTGTGTGCATTGTGCCATAGGTAGGTAATACGCTATTGGCCCTAGGGCCTAGAGCAGCCTAGCCATATGCTACCCTGGCCTTTGACACACATGTAATGTGATTTCACTTGATCCTGTCAACTGGATACACAGAGGTGACTCCCAGGGCATATTACCTATCTCCAAAACAATCATCAGGGGTATGTATGACATCTGCTAATGAGGAGCCTTGTTTGTTAATGTCTGGTGGTTTAGTCCAGAGTATGGCATATTTGTGGATAGGAACCTGTACCTCCAGCATGTGCTGTTTAGTGAGGTGGCGAGGATTAGGGCCCTAGGTCATGTAGCCCGAGGGATTGTGAGTGTTGTCATGGTGGTTGGCACTGCTATGGGTGTGACATACCTCTGTATGTCCAGCAGTGGTAACCTGGTGGGCAGTATGCAACACTCTAGCTATGGTTTGTGAGTCAGTCTGCATAGGGCATGTGTTTGAGGGCAGTATTACTCTTTGTTAGGTATGTCTGTGGCCTTTCCACTTGCTGTAGTTGTCATGTCAGGTACATACCACATGGGCATTGTGATGAGTAGAGGGAACACTGACCTATATTTCCCTAGATGATACACCTTTTGTGATGACACATACCACGTAGACAGATTACATTACTACTGTGGCACTGTGATTATTAAAGGGGAGCCTACTGTCCACCTGTGTCCCTGGTACCCTTCTGACACCATCAGTGTTAGGCAGGCTACCACCTATGTGGCAGTTACTGGTGATTTGGAATGGGGTATGGCTCTGCAGTATCAACACTGGTGTTCAGTCCATGCCTTGGACAACAGGCACCTGTTGCAGTACATATGACCCTGTGTCTCACTCTCTCTCTCATACATATATATACATATATATATATATATATATATATATATATATATATATATATATATATATATATATATACACATACATATATACATATCTATCCATATCTATGTATCTATCCATATCATCCATATCTATACATATCCATACATATCCATACATATCTACATATATCTATATATATCTACATATATTATATATCCATATATATCCATATATATATATATATGTATATATATATATATATATATATATATATATATATATATATATATATATATATATCCATATATATCTATTTATCCATACTATCATATATATATATATATATATCCATATATATCTATATATCATACACACACACACACACACACACACACACACACACACACACACACACACAATATATATATATATATATATATATATATATATATATATATACATGTATATATATACATACAGTAAACATCCATTGCTGTACATATAGCTGCACATATGCATATACTGCCCACCTGTGGATGTCAATTATGCAACAGTTGTGAGACATAGGTTATGTAATACTATTGCACAATGTTGTGCAGAATGCATTCTGCTGTTCTGAGGCCATATAGCTGTTTCAGGCCTCACTGCCTGTAGCTCAGTCCCACAGTGTTTAACACCACATGATATATACCAGCACTGCTTGCTTTCTGCAATGCCACACACTACATACATATGTGTACATAGCAGCCTTCAACAACATACTTATGTCCAGCCTTCACTAACAGTTGCAGTATGTCCCTTGCCCTATGCAAATGTGCATGTACATATAGATACGGACTGCTGCCACATATGGATGATTCACAGTATGTAGAGTACCCTTCAGACACATCTTTCGGAAGTCAGCAAATACATATCTGTTACATACCTTACCTTTGTATTCCTCACCTCCATCTGTTGTAGGTGTTGATTTTTTATTTTTTATTTTTTTTTATTTTGGTTTTCCTCTGTGTGTTGCTGTTTGTTTTCAGCGCCTGTCTCCTTCTGCCTGTTTGTGTCTGTGTGCTCTGTCTGTCTCTCGCTCATGTTCTCTCTCTCTCCAGTTGTTGCAATGATATTATTGCATGTGTGGACAGCAGTTACAGGTTGCTTTCTAGGTATCTGCACATGTGCATGTGATGGCCTCTGCACCAATTGGTGCCCACCATTTAGTAATTGCATGCAGCCTGCTGTGTGGTAATTGCGTCTCACTGTGATTGCAGGACACTGCTATAAAATGATAGGTTAGGTAGGCGTAGCCTTCAGTTTTGCAAGGTGGGACCATGCTTGTTTGCTGTGACACTGTTGTCAGTCAGAAGGTTGGTATATTTCATATCTGAAGCTGGGTTGTAGCCAGTGATATGCATGTTGTACTGAAACCTGACTGTTGCTTCTTCCAGTGCACTCTTCTCAATGTGTGTTTACTCACACCTCCTAATGCTAACACTGGATACATGGGAGTATGTACTTTCTTTTGAATTAGAGAATTAACTGGCATACAACAGTAGTTATTGCAATGTGTTCCTATGGCTTTCCTATTTTCCCTTTACATTCACTCATTGTAATGCATGTATATTTTCAGCAACAAGTTATGTATGCTGCTGTGCTAGTGGTATTCATGCAGACTGGTGAGTCCAAGGTGTGGAAAGGTACATATAACTTGGATACACCTGTGATATATTTCAGACATTTTCCAGTTCAGACTTTGGGGGATTCAGAGCATATGTATTACTACACCTTTTCTGACGTGCAAGCAGTGTCTACTCTCACTTATTGACATTTGTCATTAAGTGAGATTCCCCACCTTTCTGCCTACTGTTAGTACATTTCACAGGGAGTCAGAGGGGCACAGCTAACATTTGTTTACAAATCAGGGTCATCACTGTAGATCAGTCACTGTCGGGAGGTCTGGCCTGACCTATTCAAATATGCCAGTGTTTATCCTGCTCTGATACTGTGTGGGGTTTGTAAGGCGCTACTGTAACACTATTCCCTACTAGCATGGCTGATTCTGTTTTCACAGTCATGTCATGCAATTCCACAACACCTGCTGGTTAAGGCCAACAGAACAAGTTTTGTGTTATGCCATTCCTATTTTCCCTTTGCATTCACTCATGGTAATAAATGATATATTTCTTTCAGCACTAAGTTATTGTATATTGCTGTGGTGCAGTGGTACTTCATGCAGACTGGTAAGGCTAAGGTCCGGTTCGAGACTGACAAGGTTTTTATTTTGCTGCTGAGCAGTACAAGGGCCTTGTCATACAGAGTGACTAAGGCACTTTTAAGCAGTTGTAGTGGTTTGCATGGGTTTTGACACTTAGCAATGTTAGCGCACACAAGCTCACACTCGCACACCCCCCACTAACTACTGCTTAAAAGTGCTTACTCCTGCTAACCCCTGCGCTAATTTCTTTTAAAGAAAAGAAAATGGGGAGATAGGAAAGTGGTGAAAAGGGGCACAAAGAGGGAAAGACAGTAGGGGAACCAGCTCGGGATGTGCCAGATGGGAGTAGGGAAGGAGCATAGCTGCCCATTTATTTACCAGCAACAGCTGTGTATATGTTTGGAATTTGGTGAAATTTGAAACCTTCACCCTGAGAGGGTGAGACAACAAAATATGTTGTACTGCAATTAGAATTATCAGTTTACATGTGACATTTGGGCTATGTATGGGAATTTTTGTGGGAACAGATTGCCCTTTTTTTTTCAGGTGAGTGGAATGTGAGGTAGAGGAAGTAGGTATATTTGGGGAGGTAGGTTGAAAAGGGCAACAAAAAGGGGGGTTACTGAACCTTAGAATTCATCCCGTTACATGTCCCCCGAGCACATG